>NC_044911.1:7909767-8209767 GCF_001633185.2 Quercus lobata | reverse complement strand
ATTTTGTTGAGGAGTATAGGGGCAAGAGATTTGATGATTAATCCCATTGGAAGTGAGGAAGGATTCAAAGGATTTAGAGGTGTATTCACCCCCACCATCTGATCTAAGAGTTTTAATATTAGTTGAGAACTGTGTTTTAGCCATAGCATGAAACATGACAAATTTGGAGTAAACTTCAAATTTAGTAGAAAGTAAGTACAGCCATGTGAAACAAGTGAAATGATCAACAAAAATGACATAATATTTGTAGCCATTTATTGAATTAAGAGGTGCAGGACCCCCACAAATCAGTATGTACAAGCTCAAAAGGGGAATTAGCTACAAATCTTGAACTAGGAAAAGGAAGTTTGTGCATTTTGCCATGAAAACAGTGAATACAAGAATTGACAAAATTAGCACTATTATTACAAGACAAACCATTATTTTGTAACAAAAGCTTAAGAATTTAAGAGTTGGGATGGCCAAGTCTGCTGTGCCACAGATGCCAACTAGAAGAAGTGAGTTGAACAGAATTGCACAATTTATTAGGAAGCAAAAGGTCAGTGGCCTTGTGAGGATAGATGGAGTACACTCCCCCTTCATTCTTGCCCTTGTAAAGAGTTTTCCCCATGGCCAAGGCTTGAATGAGCAAGGTGTTTTCATCAAAGTAACACCAACAGTTATTATCATGACAAATTTTGTGAACTGAAACAAGATTAGAAGCAATAAAGGGAACCCTAAGAACATTTCTAAGTTGAATAGGAGTATTTGAAGCAGGGATTAGAGAGTTACCTATGTAAGTAATAGGCAAATTCTGACCATTACCAACTGTGAGGTGTTCCTGACCTGTGTGAGGCTTAGGGAAGCTCAAATGATTCAGGCTTAAGGTAACATGGTTTGTAGCTGCACTGTCTACCAACCAAGGTTGCTCCTGAGTTATCATTGAGTTGGAGGAAGTTGCCATTGCAGCTAGCTTTGTGGGTGGATGCTTGCCTTGATAGGCATAATCTATCCTATGGTAACAATCTAAGGCAAGATGACATGCCTTACCACAAATCTGGCAGATTGGCCTTTCTGGTCTAGTATAAGATCCTTAAGATTGTGAGAATTGAGATGATGAAAACTAATTGAAGTGATTAGGTGATGGACCTCTACCTCTACTTCTTCCATTGTTATTTCTTCCTCTCCCTCTATTATGAGACTGGTTGTGAGTATTATAACCACCTATATTGTTAAACCTTGGTGCAGTGTTAACTGCCATTGCAAAAGTGGAGTCTTTGATCTCTATTCCTTCATTCAATGATTCTTCTTCTGCATTTAACAGAGTTGCTAGTTCATCAAAGCTTAATTTGGTGCTTCTGGTTCTGATTGCAGACCTGAATGCACTGAATTCTTTTGGAAGACCTTTGATTGCTACATGAAGTAGCTCTTCATCATCCAAGAGTTCACCAACTGCCATAAGCTCGTCCTTTATCACCTTAATTTTCTGCAAATATGCATCCACAAAATCCGATCCTTTCCTCACATTATGCAGCTCACCATTTAGGTTTATCACATGTGACCTTGAGATTGAGGAAAATCTATTTTCAAGCACCTTCTAGACTTCTTGTGTTGAAGAACATCCAACAGCTATGGCCAAAACTGAAGGAGTGAGGGTTGAGCTAATGAAAGTAAAAAGTGTTTTTTCCTTTGATTTCCAAATGAGATCATCTGGATTAAGAACTGAAGTAATGGTACCAGATAAGTCCTTGAGAAATTTCCCAAGAACAAGTGGAACTTCATCAAAAAGCTCGAACATGGAGTAGGTCTCTAACACCATGGAGATTTGATGCTTACAAACAATGTAGTTAGAAGAATCCAGTTTAACTATCATCATGTTTGACATATTTGAGAGTAATAGCAGAGGTTGATTTGTGAGATTGATGGAGGTAGAAGTAGAAGTTGAAGGTATGGTTGTGGAGGTTGAAGGCACAGTTGTTGAAGGTGAAGCTGAGGTGTTTTCTACCATTGTTGCTGGGATCGATTACGGCTCTGATACCATGAAAAAAATCAAACTAAGGTTGAAAAGATTCTACAATGGTGTTCACACTGTGAAACACTCTGTGAGAAGTAGTGAAAGAACAGAGAGCAAAAGAGAGAAAGTTTAGAGAGAGAGACGAAAAGAGAAAAGAGATTTCTGGAAAATAAATGCTTCACTATGTATTACATTTGATGTATAGTATATACAAATTATAGAGACTCAGCAACTCCCAGATCAGATCCCTAGAATCACGAAACTAATCCATATAATGAGGAGGGAAATCAGGAACTAACTAACTACCACTTAACTGCTCAACAGACTAATCTGATGATGTACAAAACGCGGCGTATCAATTGAACTAAATGCGTAAGGACTAAACGTAGCGTTTCAACTAATAACATAAGTCCTAAACACTGCGTATCATTAAATACATTTACACCATAGTATTAAGTAGAACGACATTGTTGCATATCTGGACTAGCCGTTGGGCATCCCATTGGACATTTGAACCATTTGATCAAAATACTGATTGTTCTGGTTGTTTATGTGTGTACTCTTAACAAACCGAACCTAAACACCTACCAATCCTGCACAAAAAAGAATTCCAATGAATAGAAAAAACTGTTGGGTATTTGTTTATGTAGCTAGACTAAGAGGTAGATAAACTTAAGGTCCGCACGATACACAACTTGAAGGACGATCTCGATCGTTGGATTCACAATCAGAACCTCACTGCTGACATCCTCAACATCCCCAACAATGAGTGGCAGAACTCTGTTGACGTTTACGACAGTTGTATGGCACAAACTCTGGCCAAAGCTAGAACTTGCACCTCCACAATTATCGTTTATCATTGCTCTTTTCACCACCACCATTGACAACCATGGTTCTCTCTCTAGTCTTTGCTGGAACTCATTTGAAACCCTTTGATTCTTCTAGCTACTTTCAATCCAAGAAGGAGGTTGGGTTTTATGTTGGGTTTGGTTTTTGGGGTTTGTTAATATTGGTGGATTTGGGTGAATTTTCCAGAGGTTTTTTTTGTGTTGGATTGTGAATTAAGTTTGGTCTGAGAAAGGGGTTTGATTGAAAGGTTAGTATGTGAAAATATGAAATGGGTTTTGGGGAGAAGATGGAAATGAGAAACTAGAATAGGTTAATGATATGAAAAAAAAATAAGTTAATGTTTGTTCATAAGTTGTACAACAAAATCCTAACTTTTAGATCTTTCTCTTGTTTTTAAGTATAATTTTTTGTTGGGAGGAGAGAGACATAAAAAAAAAGAGCAAAATTATATACTTACCTTTATTTTTAACAAAGGTGGGTAACAAAGTCCTAACAAATGTAATCTCAAGTGGGCAAAATGTTAAGTTTTAAACCACGGGTAGGTAAAGTGCAAACAAGTTAAACCACACGTGAGTTTACTGCAATTTGCCCAAAATGAAAACTAACAAATTTTTTTTTTTAATGGAGGAATTACACTTTACACACCTGTGATTTGCCCCAAATTTAACTTACCCACCCGTGGTTTCATTTTTAACACTTTAGCCACTTGTGCTTCACTTCGTTACCATTCCATTACCCACCTCATATTCTGTTATTACTCAAACAAGTTTCTTATCAAAAACACAACCCACGAAAGATCAAACACTCCTCTCTCAAAAAAACACACTCCCACACCTATAGTGCTCACCAAACGATGATCTAGAGGCTACAATGCGTCTTTCCTGAGAGATTGGACCAAGACCTAGTTGGGGTTTGATCGTGCAACTATACCGAGGAAGGACAAGGCAGAGTTTGGGTTCATCTCCATCAAATAGTATTTTTGATTTGTGGGTATCAATCCATCTCCTTATTTTTGGTGAGTTATGGGTTCATCTTCAAGTTTTGGTTTTCTTGTACTCTCATATGCATCAGAATCTTCAACGCAACCTTTGAATCCGGGATATCTCTCTCCTTCGACCCCTCATATATCCAAACTACCACCTCTCATGGCATTCACAAGTTCAAAGCCACCTTGTACATTCGAGACGAGCTAAATTGCTCTGTTTCCCATTGGTGGCATTTGTGAAGTATTAAGTTTTGGGAAGAAGATTCGGTGTTTTACATTAATGGGTATTGGTCAGAATCTTCTGAGAAGCTTTGTATGGTTGGATCGGGGAAGAATTATTCTAAGGTTATTCTTAAGCATAATTATTCAAAGAATAATACCATTTATGGTAGTTTAATCGATGGTACATTAGAGAGCTTGCATATGGAAGGTGATGATAATTACTTTGAACCGATTGTGATAATGGGTTTGTCTTAGAATCCAAATTATCAGTATCAATTGGTTGATAACGTAAATTATTTTAGTGGAGAGAGAGGTGGGAGAGATAAAAATAATATTAATATTAATTTGTCTCTAAGCAAATTGGACCGTGGTGTTTGTTTCATTTTCGATGGACAGACTAGTGTTTATTAATTGAATATTGGATTGTGGTAGTGTAAATTGCGATCCTTTAGGTGGGAGTATTGGGTATTTGCCTAATTGGATTGCTTTTCACGAGCTTCAGTGTGACCAGCACAGCAGAAAGGTACAAATGTTGATGGGTTTATCCGATTTTGGTGAGTTCTGGGTTCATCTATAGCTCTCAAACGTCAGGAACTCACCAGAAATAAGGAGATGGATCGATACCCACAAATCAAAAATACTATTTGATGGAGATGAACCCAAACTCTGCCTTATTCTTCCTTGGTGTAGTTGCATGATCAAACCCCAACTGGGTCTCGGTCCAATCTCTCAAGAAAGACGCATTGTAGCCTCTAGATCATCACCTAGTGAGCACTATAGGTGTGGGAGTGTGTTTTTCTGAGAGATGCATGTTTGATCTTTCATGGGTTGTGTTTTTATAAGAAACTTGTTTAAGTAACGGCAAAATATAAGGTGGGTAACGAAATGGTAACAGAGTAAAGCACATGTGGGTAAGGTGTCAAAAATGAAACCACGAGTGGGTAAATTAAATTTAGGGCAAACCACAGGTGGGTAAAGTGTAATTCCTCCCTTTTTTTAATCTTTCACTCTCCACTCCATCCGAAGTACTTTTGAACCCGGTTGACTATTTTAACAAACACAAACCATTTTCCCTCAAAATTTTCCATTCCTCCAATCAGGTTCAAATTCTCTCTCTCTCTCTCTCTCTCTCTCTCTCTCCAATTCATTTATCTTCCTATACATACCTAACCAAGTGAAAATGCTGGCTCACTCTTGTCATTTTGACTTTTGAGTGAGACTTCATTTGTTGGCTTTACTAGAGTTTGATCTATAAACTATGATATTGATTGAACGAATCTTATAACGATGCTCTCTCTCTCTCTCTCTCTCCAATTCATTTCTCTTCCTATACATACCTAACCAAGTGAAAATGTTGGCTCACTCTTGTCATTTTGACTTTTGAGTGAGACTTAATTTGTTGGCTTTACTAGAATTTGATCTATAAGCTATGATATTGATTGAACGAATCCTATAATGATGCTCTCTCTCTCTCTCTCTCCAATTCATTTCTCTTCCTATACATACCTAACCAAGTGAAAATGCTGGCTCACTCTTGTCATTTTGACTTTTGAGTGAGACTTCATTTGTTAGCTTTACTAGAGTTTGATCTATAAGCTATGATATTGATTGAACGAATCTTATAATGATGTGGATCGTTTTTGTGCAAAAGCCCAAAAGCTAGAACCAACCTACCTATGGTTAAATATTAAACTATAGTGAGGTTGTTGACAAAACGATGTGTTTTCATTTTTTATTTTTTGGAAATATTGTTCCGAGGATGCTGAGAGAGACATTGTTTTGAGGAAGTTTGGATTTTGGCTAAATGGAAAAGTGTTTTTTTTTTTTTTCTTTTTGTTGTATGGTTGCTAAGAAATAGTTAGGTGTAAAGATGGCTAAATATTTAATAAAAAATTTAAATTTAAAATGTTCAACTTTTTTATTAATTATTTTGGATTTTTTAATTTATTAAACTTTAAAATACCAAAATGTCCTTGTATTTTGGTGCCGTTTGGATTCAGCGTTTTCCGCTGAATCCAAGCTGCGTTTTTCCTTTTTTTTTTTGTTTTCTTTTTTTCTCACTTCACGTGTTTCAGGGACAATAAGCACTGTAGCAGTACTGTAGCAGTACTATTTATCACTGTTCACGCACTAAAAAATATTAAAAATGGGTCCCACGGTACTTTTCACACATTTAAAAATTATTTTGCTATAGTGTTTTCAGTTTTTAGTTTTCAGTTTTTAGTTTCAGTAACAATAAGCTCAATCCAAACGGACCCTTTATGTGACTAACAGAGTAGTTTGAACAAAAGGACTACCTTGACCTTGAGTAACTAATAGTAACTATTAAAGTTAGAGAATTGTATTAAATTTTAGGCAAAATTAGAATGTGTAATTTGTTCCCATTAAAAAAAAATGTAATTCCCCCTCAAAAAAAAAAAAGTGTAATTTGCAATTCAGCAATAAATTTTGAGTTTGAGAACTATTCTGCCGTCTTTGTCAAAAAAATAAGGAAAGAATTGTACCATTCAGGGAAAAAAGAGGGCGGAGAGAATTGTACTAGATAACAACAAAGGAAAATTCTTAAAAAAAAAATCAATAATAATAAAGGTGAAATGACTAGTGCACACAAGCTATTGCACACAAAATAATATGTACAATAGTTTTTTAAACTAAAATCATAATCTGAAATCATAATTTCAATTTTAAAAAATTTTACAAGTAACTTTATGTGTAACAAGAGCTCCGTGTAATAGTCATTGCTCATAATAATGTTATACTAGTATTCACATTTGATAAAAAAAAAATATATATATATATATATCTATTTTAACTTAAGAACCTTTTTTTTTTCTATTTTACACGACCAATTTTCAAAAACACCCACATCAAATTATCTTTTTTATATTATAACATTTCGTTAAAATATTATTTTGTTATCAAATTCTTATAACTCTCTCAAATCATCTCTCTTTGTGTATATGCATAGAAAAAGTATTAAAAAAATTCATCAAAAAAAAAGTATTAAAAAAAATTTACATGTGAATAATAACCATTTATATTTATATGATTATTATAACAATAATGTAAATTTACATGAGTTTACAGTAACCCACGTGGGTGATTTTTGAAGTAAGATGTGTAAAATTTGCCCCAAAAATTGCTATTATACATAAATTTACTATAGTGAGTGGCATCCTTCGATTTTTTTTTTTTTTTTTTCTTCTCTTTTTTTTGCTGAATGAGTGGCATCTTTCTTTTTAAACGTTTTCACAGCCAATCAAATATTGATTTCATAAAGTAATGTCCAGCCACTTGATTAGAAATTGCAAAGGCCTGCTGCTTTTCTGACTTTAGTGCCTTCAATTTTAATCTAACCATAAAGCTGAAGCATATATGCTGTTAAAGTTTCATGTGCCAAGACAAAATATAATAATAAAATTAAGCATCAAAACCTTCTTTACTCCCACGAATTAATTAGCAAGTTGGTCAATTAGGAATTCTGTATAAGGAATCATGGATTCTCTTTTGTCCAAGGAGGAAGAGGAGTCATCTCCTTGGAGTCCGGTGCTTAGTTTCTGTTTCTGGTTTGGCTTTGCTTTTTTCGTGATAAAGTCATGATATTGATTGAACGAATCTTATAATGATGATGCTCTCTCTCTCTCTCTCCAATTCATTTCTCTTCCTATACATACCTAACCAAGTGAAAATGCTGGCTCACTCTTGTCATTTTGACTTTTGAGTGAGACTTCATTTGTTGGCTTTACTATAGTTTGATCTATAAGCTATGATATTGATTGAACGAATCTTATAATGATGTGGATCGTTTTTGTGCAAAAGCCCAAAAGCTAGAACCAACCTACCTATAGTTAAATATTAAAACTACAGCGAGGCTGTTGACAAAACGATGTGTTTTCATTTTTTATTTTTTGGAAATATTGTTCTGAGGATGCTGAGAGAGACATTGTTTTAAGGAAGTTTGGATTTTGGCTAAATGGAAAAGTGTTTTTTTTTTTTTTCTCCTTTTCTTTTTGTTGTATGGTTGCTAAGAAGTAGTTAGGTGTAAAGATGGCTAAATATTTAATAAAAAATTTAAATTTAAAATGTTCAACTTTTTTATTAATTATTTTGGATTTTTTAATTTATTAAACTTTAAAATACCAAAATGTCCTTGTATTTTATGTGACTAACAGAGTAGTTTTAACAAAAGGACTACCTTGACCTTGAGTAACTAATAGTAACTATTAAAGTTAGAGAATTTTATTAAATTTTAGGCAAAATTAGAATGTGTAATTTGTTCCCATTAAAAAAAAATGTAATTCCCCCTCAAAAAAAAAAGAGTTTAATTTGCAATTCAGCAATAAATTTTGAGTTTGAGAACTATTCTGCCGTCTTTGTCAAAAAAATAAGGAAAGAATTGTACCATTAAGGGAAAAAAGAGGGTGGAGAGAATTGCACTAGATAACAACAAAGGAAAATTCTAAAAAAAAATCAATAATAATAAAGGTGAAATACACAAGCTATTGCACACAAAATAATATGTACAATAGTTTTTTAAACTAAAATCGTAATTTGAAATCATAATTTCAATTTTAAAAAATTTTACACGTAACTTTCTGTGTAACAAGAGCTCCGTGTAATAGTCATTACTCATAATAATGTTATACTAGTATTCACATTTGACAAAAAAAAAAAATTAAAAATTATCTATTTTAACATAAGAACCTATTTTTTTTCTATTTTATACGACCACTTTTCAAAAACATCCACATCAAATTATCTTTTTTATATTATAACATTTCATTAAAATATTATTTTGTTATCAATTTCATATAACTCTCTCAAATCATCTCTCTTTGTGTATATGCATAAAAAAAAGTATTAAAAAAATTCATCAAAAAAAAAGTATTAAAAAAAATTTACATGTGAATAATAACCATTTATATTTATATGATTATTATAACAATAATGTAAATTTACATGAGTTTACATGAACCAACGTCGGTGATTTTTGAAGTAAGATGTGTAAAATTTGTCCAAATTGCTGTTATACATAAATTTTTTTTTTTTTTTTGGTTGGATGAGTGGCATCTTTCTTTTTAAACGTCTTCACAGCCAATCAAATATTGATTTCATAAAGTAATGTCCAGCCACTTGATTAGAAATTGCAAAGGCCTGCCGCTTCTGACTTTAGTGCCTTCAATCTTAATCTAACCATAAAGCTGAAGCATATATGCTCTTAAAGTTTCATGTGCCAAGACAAAATATAATAATAAAATTAAGCATCAAAACCTTCTTTACTCCCACGAATTAATTAGCAAGTTGGTCAGTTAGGAATTCTGAATAAGGAATCATGGATTCTCTTTTGTCCATGGAGGAAGAGGAGTCATCTCCTTGGAGTCCGGCGCTTAGTTTCTGTTTCTGGGTTGGCTTTGCTTTTTTAGTGATAAAGTCATGCATTTGCAAAAGAAAAAAACCACACCAGGAAGCAAAACCCAACATGGCATCATCCACAATAAGAGAGGTGGAAAAAATACTCTCCTACAGGTTCAAGAACAAGGCGCTTCTAGAAGAGGCACTCACACACCCCTCCTACTACAACAACAACAACAACAACGGCGAGTCGTCTAGGTCGTACCAGCGGCTCGAGTTCGTAGGTGACACGGTGCTGGGACTGGCCCTGAGCGAATACTTGTACCTGGAATACCCTAGCCTAGACCCAGGACAGCTCTCGCCCCTACACCACGCCAACATCAGCAACGAGAAACTCGCGAGGGTCGCCGTCCGCCACCATCTATACAGCTACATCAGGCACAACATTAGGGACTTCCGGAGTAAGGTCTAACAAAATCATCTCACTTTATTTCTTTTTCTTTTTCTTTTTTTTTTCCTTTTACAATTATTGGTTTACATTTACTTATAGATAAGTGTGTAAAACTGTGTAATACGGTTTTTCAATAATAAACACTACTTAAAAAATATATATATATATATATATATATATATATTAGAACTAAATTTTATAAGGTAGGGCACGAGAAAAGTCTATTCTTTTTTTTGGTTAGCAATGGAGCTTTCATTAAAACTTAAAAATTAATAAGTTTATTACATCTTAGACTAGCTTTGTCAGAAGCTATTATACTTTCCACCACAAACGGAGGATTCAAAAAGATAACAAAAGAGTTAACACTACTAGCACCAAGCTTAGCCAATGCATCAGCACATTGGTTGGCCTCCCTATATATGTGAACTATCTGCTTGTTGGGGATCTCGCTCAACAGGTTCCTGCAATCAGTTAGTAATGGTTCCATTAACAAGTTGACAGTATTATTATTCATCAACAAAATAACACTCAAAGCATCCATCTCAATAATTAGATTACTAAGTCCCATCTCCTTGGCTAATAGAAGCCCATCTCTTAGGGCCCACAATTCTGCCATACAGCTATTTGAGCCCCCAAGAGGCCTTGCAAATCCTTTCAACCATTGCCCATCATGATCTCTGATGACTCCACCACCACCAGCACATCCAGTGCTCCCAATAGCAGACCCATCTGTGTTCAACTTCGCCCACCCCATTGGAGGCTTCTCCCAACCCATTTCAATTACAATTTTTGCTTTAGGCAGCTTGGCATTCCTTCCCACAGAGAAAAATTCCGCACTATCATTAATGCTCTTCTTGTAGAATGTTTGCTCCAACCTGCCTGTCCTGAAAACAAAATTATTTCTATGTAGCCATAGATTCCACACTCCTATGGGAAACAATAATTTCTAAGGAATCCCCATCCACCTAGATATGACATCTGATTTGCAATTTACTTCAAGCCATTCACCAATGGATAAGTTGAAAGTCTCCCTCAAGCAGGTCGGGAAATGAAGTTGCTGCCAATACTCCTTAGCAAACTCGCACCCCCTCAGTAAGTGATCAACAGATTCATTGCTTCGGTTACACAAACTGCAGGAAGTATCAATATTCAGGCCTCTCAACCCCAAAACCTCTCCGGTAGGAACACTGTTATGTAAACATAGCCAAAGAAAAAATTGAATCTTAGGGAGAGCTTCAATCTTCCACACCCACTCCATCGATACAGCTTCAAGCTTCAAAGGATTAAGCCCCTTTGCCAACAAATATGCAGACTTCAAAGAGAAAAATCCATTCTTAGAGTAGGCCCATTGGAGCGAGTCCTCTGCCTCACTATTACAAGACAGTGGAGAGCTTTAATGGCATTGAGTACATTTTCAAGTAAATCAAAGGATAATAAATCTACTTTCCATACATGATTATGATCAACACATTGCTTTACAGTGATGAGCTCTTCCTCGCGATACAATGGCCCTTCGATGAGAGATCTCAACGTGCCCATTGGGAGCCAAAAGTCAGTCCAGACCTTCATTGTTTCACCATTTTTTACTGACCATTTCAGTCCCTTAACATAAATTGGTCCACCTCTCTTACATGCCGCCCAACAGCTAGAGCCTGGGAGCTTTCTTCCTTCAACAGTCATTCTGCTTGCTGAAAGATACTTGGCCACAAGCATTTTTGCCCATGGAGCCTCCTTTTCACAAGCTAATCTCCAACAAAGCTTTGCAAGAATGGCATTATTTCTTTCCTTCATTTTGTGCAACCCCAACCCGCCAAGCTCTTTAGGGAGAGTTACCTTATCCCAGCAAACCAAGTGCATTCTCCTTTTTTCTTCTGTTGATCCCCACAAAAAGTCCCTTATAAGCCTATCTACTTGATCACAAACCTTAACGGGTAATGCTTGGCATTGCATGTAGTACTCTGCCACAGGAGCTACTGCTGACTTAACAAGCACAATTCTACCAGCCCTTGATAGTAAATTTGCCCTCCAGCCAGCCAGTTTGTTTTGTATTTTATTGATCACAACTTTGAATGCGCTTCCCATTCTACCTTGATGAGTAATGGGAAAACCAAGGTATTTTCCTAGGTTGGTGGTTGCGGCAATCCCAAGTCTCCTACAAATGCTCCTCCTTCTCCTACCAGCCACATTAGGGGAAAATAAAATCTTTGATTTGGTCAGATTCACCATCTGCCCAGCAAGATTGCAGAAATTATCCAACACTTCAATGATAGTTTCACAATTTTTCCTATCCGCCTTAGCAAAAAGCATCAAATCGTCAGCGAAGAAAACATGTGAGAAGCTCGGCCCACTTCTTGAAGCTTTAACCATATCCCATCTCTTTTCCTCGCACATACTAGTGATTTGGGCCCCAAGGAATTCCATGCATAGAAGAAATAAATAGGGAGATATAGGGTCTCCCTGCCTTATTCCTCTCGAAGGTTGAAAGGAATCCAGTTTACCTCCGTTGAACAAAATGGAAGTGGTAGTAGTAGACACGCAGCACATGATCAAATTTATCAGCATCTCCGGAAACCCAAAATGCTCTAGCACCATTTTGATAAATGACCACTCTAGGCGATCATACGCCTTCTCCAGATCAATCTTTATAACCATAAATCCCGTCCTTCCTTTTCTCTTCCTAAGAGAATAAATTAACTCTTGGACAATTATTATGTTGTCCGTACCCCTTCTCCCTTTGAGGAAGGCGGTCTGCATTGGGGAAATTAAGGATGGCAGCAGTGGTCGAATCCTCAGAACAATGATCTTTGAAATGACTTTGTATATCGTGTTGCATAAACTAATGGGTCTATAATGACTGACCGTCTCAGGGCCCGGTTGTTTAGGGATCAGTGCAACAAGGGTCTGATTAAGATATTCAGGAACTTTCTGCCTTGTGAATACTTCCTTAACCTCTCTCTTTACCGAATCCCCAACCACCAACCAAAACCTTTGAAAGAATCCAGCATGTAGCCCATCAATACCAGGAGCTTTGTATGGCTTCATAGTTTTTAGGGCATTCCATATTTCCCCATCCGAGGGAATGTTGGTTAAGCTACCAACTTCCTCTTGACTAAGCTTAGCACACCAATCCGAGCTCCATTGCGTAGTAATAGGACAGAAAACTTGCTCTAACTGATAAAGCTTCCTGAAGTTTGAGTTGAAAATTTCCTTAACTTCCTCTAAATTACGACACCATTCACCCTCACTGTTTTGGACACAGGTGATTCTATTCTTACTTCTCCTATTGAGCGCAGAAATATGAAAGTATGCTGTATTTCTCTCCCCCGAAATTATCCAATTGGTTCTGGATTTCATAGCCCACAACTCTTCTTCAAGCTCAAGAATTAAATTGTACTCCTCCGATAGCTGCTTTTGAAGATTGATCAAAAAACTATTAGGGCAGTGAGCTAATGCCCTTTGTGTTCCCAACAGTCTCGCCAGAATTTTCTTTTTCCTTATGAAAACATTACCAAATACCTCTCTATTCCAATTTTGTGCTTTAGTTTTGAAATTAGAAATAGCTTCAGCAAGATCACCCTCACTATCCGCCCAAGCATCCCTCACCACTGCCGGGAAATCACAATGACTCAGCCAAATAGATTGAAATCTAAATGGTCTGTCCACATTGGAGCCCAAAAAAGGATTTAAGTTCAATAACAACGGACAATGGTCTGAGTTAATTCTAGCTAAATGAGTTACATTAGCTTCCGAATAAAAATTCTTCCAACCCGGATTAACCCAGCACCTGTCAAGCCTACATTGAATTAAATTATCCAACTCCCTCTTGTTAGCCCAGGTATATATAGGACCTATATAGCCAAGGTCCATCATACTGCATTCATCCATACACTCCTTTATAGCTCTAACTCTTCTCTGGCAAATCGGGTTCCCCCATACTTCTCCTCAGCAGCCAAAACTTCATTAAAGTCACCCATAAGTGCCCAAGGCAGATCATGCATATTAGCTAAAATCTTAAGGTTATTCCACATAATGCAACATTCTTCAAATCTAGGACTAGCATATATAGCACTAATTAACCAGCTAAAAGATTGAGATCTTACACGAATTAGCGCATGAATCTCCTGCTCAGTAGCTGCTAGGACTTCAACATGCACCAAGTCAGTTCGCCAAAGCATCCAAATACCTCCAGCGAACCTAACTGTATCTGCCACCGCATACCCATCAAAAGGCAGAGTCTTTATAATCTCATCAGCCCTTGCACCACTCATTCTAGTTTCAGTGATCACCATGAGTAATGGTGAGTGCCAATCCACCAAATCCATAAATGTTTTCCTGAATAGGGGTTTCATAGCCCCTCTGCAGTTCAAAATAAAAATATTCATAATTTTTGAATAAGAAGAAACACCGGACTCAGACAAAGAAGAAGTATCTTCAGTGTCTCTGGATCTCCATAGCTCCATTAGCTCCTTCCTCAACTCCCAAATCCCCCGGAATAGAGTCACCGCATGTTTTATTATCCCCAGCTCTTCCTGAGTAGCCTTGATCAGAATCGTGCCATTCATCTCCGGTTCGGCAAATTGGATCATTTTCACCTTGTGTAGATTGCCCATCAATGAGCATTCCACCGAAGCCATTAGCAGCATCTTCCTTATTGTGACTTTTGACTCTGTCCACCCCACTTCTGCTTCCGACAGAAATTTTTCTGAGTTCTGCATGTTTGATCCTGTGACTGATGACCTTGAGCTTGTCACCGGCGGCACCGGCACTGGAGGTCGATCCATCAAGAACCTCCACCACGGGTCCAGAGTCATGATCCATGCTTCGTCTTTCATTGGCAGATACCCCAGTTGCCTGCTTCTCTCCGTCAACGGGAACATATTCTTCCACGCCACCATCAGGTCTTGCTCGAACCAGCCCCATACATCTGTTGGATCTTGCTTTATCCAACGGATTGTCTCTTTTCCCACAGGAATCACCTTTCCTTTGCAAAAAATCGCCCAATTCTCTTTGTTTTCCATCGCTGTTACCAGAGCCCTCAGCTACAGAATTTTCTTTTAAGTCATTTGGGTTAACTTTATTGCTGAACGGGCTAGAAAAGCAAAATGGGCCTGGCTCTGCCTCAGACCCAAACACAAACACTCCGTTATTCTTGCTCTGGCCCACCACTTTGGACTGCATCCCAACTATACTAGTTACTCTCTGGTTTGATTTGGCGCGTACACCCTTTTCCTTGGTACCCTTCCCTATTTTTGGTTGGCTTTGACTAGACATAGCCATCACATTTGTCCCTTTCTGCAATACAGCAGGTTGCGTGTGCAGCGCTTTTCTCTTGCCATTTCTTTCATTCTGACCCGCCACTCTAGATATGGCAGCTGTAGCAGAGGATGCTTGCGTCAGCTAGACGTCAGCCAAGTGATTCGTCTCTGCTGAATTTTGCACTGGTTTTTTTCTACTATTCATTTTCTTCCTACTGACCACCATCCATTCCCCATATTCTTCCTGTGATTTTTCCTTTTCTTTATCCTTCAACCCCTCTTCCTCCTGGGTATTTGTCTTCTCATTGTGCACTTCACATTGGTCCTTACTCTGCTCCTTGAATTGTTCCTTAACAATGTACGAGCATGCTTCAAGTTTATGCCCAATCCTACCACACGAAAAGCAGAGGGCATTGATACCCTCATAGAGCACACTTTGCTCAATCTTGCCAATAAATATCTTCCTTACCAAAGGCTTGTCCAAGTTCACTTGGACACATAGTCTAGCAAACCTACCCTGTTCCTAATTGACAGTGTGAGAATCGATTCTGAGGATTGGGCCAATGGCTCTCCCTATTTTTTTAAGAGCACTCGGTTCATAGAACTCCAAGGGCAACTCAGGTAGCCTTATCCAAACTGCTACCGATGAGAGAGTTGCCTTAGAGGCCTTGAAACCTGGCTCCCATTGTCTGATAGCAAGAAATTGTTGCCCTATAAACCAGGGACCCCCTTTAAGGATGGTATCAACATCTTCCATTAATTCAAACTTCACAAGGTAATAATCATAACCCAAATCTATGTAGTCCATGCCTCCACACGGACTCCACATTTTCCTCACCCTCTCAACAAGGAAAGAAAAAGCCATCCTCTTCCCAAAAGTTTTGATAATCAGTGCTTTTTGCCAAGGAGCTCTCATGCGCATCTTCTCATCCTTTGAAAATCCAATTCTAATATTTTCATCCTGATCGCTATCCTCTTCGTTATCAGACTCCACATCCTCTTGCATAGAGCAATCAAAGCCAAAAGCTTGCTCAAATGCTCCAGGAACTGCACCCACCAACTTATCCTTATAGCTCTCCACATTGTTTCCCTTAACATTCTCCCTCGTTCCATCCACACGATGGCTATCCTTAAACTTCTTGGTACTGCGAGCAAGAGTATCCTCCTCTTCATCTGATCGTTTCAGTCTTTCTCTCTCCATAAAGGCGTTCCTCTTCAAAAGTGTATTCTGACTTATGTGTAGAATTATAAGGAATTTATTATCAAAAAAGTCTTTTTTTTTTTTTTTGGAGAAAAAAACACACACATACAAGAGAGAAGGAAAAAGGTACTAATAAGGAATTTATTATCAAAACAAAAGAGTCTTTTGTTTGTCAATAGTTTTACTTTTTAGTGAGGTTTTTATTTAATTTTTTTATATCACAATTATAAGGAATGTATTATTTTTGGAACGTTGACACGTTGTCTCTAATTCTATGTAAATATTTTATTATGACAATGGATGCTTATATTTTTATGATAAAAAAAGCAGTGAATCAAAGGTACCCTTTGATTTGTAGATTCCAATTAGCTCAACTGATAAAGTATCTGATTATTGTATAAAAGATTTGGTAATCCCTGCTTACACCAAAAACTGATTGGTGTCTTAGTCTGATGATAAAGAGTTACCATCAGAGGCAGACGTCATAAGTTAAAACTCTCTAAAATAAAAATAAAAATAAAAAAAAGGCACCCTTTGATTTTGAATGCAAATAAACATTGCATGTTATATTATGCTTTTAAGAGTTTATAATTAGAGTTGTGCTTGTTATACACAATGTGTGTAACTACATGCACTGTGTTGTTATAATTTGAAAACGTAACTCTACAATGTGTTTTACAAGATTTTCCCTTATAATTAATTGCTCTGGTGTGGATCTGTATATTTTGGACTTGTCTTTGGTTAAAAAATTTGTTCAGAATTTGAACAAAGATCTACGCAAATGGTTTTGTGTTTGTGTTACTTCTATAGGTTCAAAAGTTTGCTGATGCAGTCAATCAGGAAGACGATATGGTTTTATACGGGTCAATTAAAGCCCCAAAGATTCTTGCTGACATTGTAGAGTCTTTAGCAGCAGCTATATATGTTGATCTCGAATTGGACCTGCAAAAATTATGGGTGGTGTGTATTTAACTTTCCTTTTCTTATTTGGCAAAAATGATTTGTCTTTTTTCTTTTCTTGTTTTGGACTTTTAGGGTGTGTTTGGTACATGTTTTCAAATAACAATTTTTAGTTTTTAAACAACATTATACGTATTTTTATATATTTTTTCACCTACACGTATTTCCACACATGTCTTCAAACAACAATTTTTAGTTTTTAAGTGCATGTACCAAACACCCCCTTAGTCTCTGTCTCTCTGTTGATATAGAATTCATCAGTGGTTGTTTTATACTTGAAGATCTTTATGGATCTCCTGAAACCTATTGTCACACCCGAAGTCTTGCAACAACAACCCCATCCTGTTACAACATTGTATGACCAGTGTCAAAAGCAGGGGAGGGAAGTTGACATTAAGAACACGAGCATTGGGGCAAAGAATATTGCTAGTGTATATGTCGATGGTGCATTTTTTGCCTCAGATTCATCTGATGATATGGACACTGCAAGGCGTAATGCAGCAGAGCTAGCTTTGCGCAAATTATCGAAATCTATGCCCACTAACCTTAGGAGGTTAGATTTTTCTTTTGGGCTCAACAAGTCATTTGAGATTGAAGGAGCAAAGCAAAAGTTACACGAGGTTTGTCAGAAGAAAAGGTGGACTATGCCTCGTTACAGGTATGAGCTTCTTTTTCATGAGTAGTGAAGAATTATGTATATTATACACATTCTGTAACACACGTACACACACAAACTGCATAAAAATCATGACTTTAAATTACGATTTTCAATTAGAAACTATGACTTCAAGTCACAATTTCTTTATAGTTTGAGTATGTTTAATAAACACCACCCTTTTTCAAATTCTCACGTTCCTATCTATCTTGTAAGATATTGAATTGAAATGTACATTTGCTATAACTTTCAGCATTGAGAAGGAAGACGGTCCATCAAACGACAAGAAATATGTATGCTCTGTTCAAATAGCAACTGAAGATGGTGGTTTGTTTATGGCAGGAGAAGAAAAGTCAAGAGTAAAGGAAGCAGAAAATTCTGCGGCTTCATGTCTTATCCGTGCCTTATTAGACTCTAATATAATATAATATGATTTTTTTTTGAGGAAAAAATATAATATATATAATAATGTATTAAAGTATGGGAGCTGCGTCATAAACTTCTTTTGTTGTTTCCTTTCAAAAAAAAAAAAACTTCTTTTGTTGTTTTTTTGGGAATCCACCGCCTGTGTTGGATAGTGTACTAGCTCATGATAAAGCTAACGTGTTTTTGTAACAGAATAGTTAATTTCTAGTTTAATGCAATTTCATGGTTTACCAAAAAAAAAAATGTATTAAAGTAGAAGCCTCACCTAATCTTCTGCCATGTGTCATGATTGTCGAGCTTATACAGATTGATACCGGTTGTATCTATTTAGATGATTTGGACAAACAAAGCCACATGGAGCACAATAATTTGTCCATGTCAATTTTATCTACCTCGTGTCTATCAGGTGTCAATAATAAATGGATATTTATAAATTCCTAAATAAATATGTGCTTAAAATTGTGTCAGTTGTATTCTTTGGTTCAACGTATTGTTTTGTTTGTTTCAACATTAATATTTTCTATAAAGTTGTTCATTTTTCAATAAACATTTTCTGGAAAATTATTTCATTTTTCGGTGTTTGGTAACGACCTTGAAAATGAGCTTGAGAATGTTTTCTGGTGTTGGGTATGCAATTATATATATATATATATATATATATATATCTTGAATAATTTAAAACATGTGTATTAGGTAAACCAACTAATGTAATCAATATAAATAAATAACCAAAGAATGAATTTGGTTTTCATACTAAAATTTTGACAATAGATACAATCAAAATTAGTTGTCAATAACTTTTAATTGTCTACTCTTTTTACTGGTACACTAATTGTTTTCTATGGTCAATCACAAGTCTTCAATATTACTCTTAATTATATATTTATATAATGTATGTTGTATTTGCATAATATTTCATCACTGCATAATATCTGCATAATGTATTTGCCAACAAATGCAACTAACCTAAATAATTATTGTTCATTATATAACAATATTATTAATTTACTGTAAAGATTGTCTCATGTAAAAGCAATTTAGAGCAATATAGGCATTGTGTTTAAAGTTTTCATCTTTTACTTCTTTCATTCTTTCTTCTTCTTATTTATTTTTTTTTTTTTTGGCACTTTTATGTGTGAAAATAAGTAACTTTTGCTTGAAATCTATCAAACCGAAAATTTCTTAGAGAAAAAAAAAAAATCAAGCTTGAAATTCAAATAAAAATATATATGATTAGAGAAAAAGTGAGAGCTTACCATGAGAGAGAAGACACCAAAAAATTATGTTTCCTACAGCTATAGAAAAATATAATATTTATAGGAGATGCAACATGTGTGAGAGAGATTGTTTCCGAAAAAAATTTTTTGGAAAACAACCTGTAGAAAATAAGGTTTATTTTTATTAGGGTTTTCCGTTGACTAGAGATTGTTTTTCATTGATTATTATTATTTTTTTTTATTTATTACCAAACAGTGGAAAATATGGAAAACTATCTTTACAGAAGGTTTTCCAAAGTAACAAACAAAGTGAGATGTTGTTTTTGCACAAAAGATTTCGTTTGTCTAGATAGCATTGGTTTTTAAACTTCTTTATGTGGATGAAAATATATTGCTTTGATGCTAACTACTTTCCCTTCTAATTGGTAATATTTGAGAATTTGCTATGTTTCTTAGTAGTATGCAAGTCAAGGAATATAAGAGTTGGGACTGTAAGTGGAAATGCCCTCCCAAAGAATGAGAAATTATAAGGTTCTCATGGTGGACAAGTGACATGTTTCACAATTCCATTAAAAGACTCTCACTTGTTTAAAATTGATAAGTTACAATTTTTTTTTAAACAAAAACTGATTACTGACTCAACAATTTTAAACAAGTGAGAGTCTTTTAGTGGAATTGTGGACAAGTGGCGTGATTTACCATGAGGACTATATAATTTCTCCTAAAGAACCCATTCAATATTAACTAACATGTAATTTATCCACCATTTTCTAAATAAACTCTCCCAAATAAACACTCCATCTCAAATCTTTTCTGCCTTCTCAACTCTCAAGACG
This sequence comes from Quercus lobata, assembly GCF_001633185.2. Lineage (NCBI taxonomy): Eukaryota > Viridiplantae > Streptophyta > Magnoliopsida > Fagales > Fagaceae > Quercus > Quercus lobata. The sequence continues at coordinate 8,189,365 of NC_044911.1, read as the reverse complement.
CTAACAAATTTGATACGCACCCTTACCGAAAAAGAAAAAAAAGAAAAAAAAATGCTAACCTCTTTCTCCTACACCCACTTGGTGCACACCTATTGATTTTATAGTGAAAATTAGCACCATTCATAGGTGATTTGTATTTTAGGCAAAAATGATATAACATATGAACATGTTCTATTACAAAATAAATTGAAATAGTAGTAAGTAGTAATTTATCAAAGTTTTAATGGATCCATTGCTTGAAAGTTGAATCATGCTTGCTTTGGAACTAAAAGTTCAAGATTTGATTTCTTTTATCTCAGAAAAAGTGCAACAAAATAGATATTAAGGAACATTATTAGAATTACTAAATGATTGCAATTGGTTTAGAATCTTTAGATGGAGTTTTCAAGTTACAGATGCATGCATAAGCTCCCACTTTGATAGTGTAATAGCAAAATATTTCCCATATATATTGTGATGTTCTATGAGCAAAGATGGGGAATAACCCCTTCTATGCTTGGTGGACTATTCACAAGAGGACTCAATGATCTCAGTAATAAGGGAAAAAATTGGCTTTTGCCTTTTTTTTAAAAAAAAATCCAGCATTTTGCCCCCTTTTCCAAACTAATTAAGGAAATGCCGCTCTTTTGAAACTCGATTTTCTCAAAATCGAGTTAAACCCTATAGTGGTATTTTTAAGGAGCCTATAGTGACGTTTTAAGGACATATAGTGACATTTTGAAACTCGAGCTCCTTGAAAACGCCACTATAGGTCCTTAAAACGTTACTATAGGATCCTTAAAATGCCACTATAGGACTCCAGAATTTTTTTTTTTTTTACAACTCGATTTTGAGAAAATCAAGTTTCAAAATAAGAGCATTTCTCTAATTAGTTTGGGAAATAAAGCAAAATGCTGAATTTTTTTTTTTGAAAGGGGCATTTGCCCATTTTCTTCCAGTAATAAGGTGACCAATGAACTTGCACAATAATCAATATACCAAAAGAAGTGAGGAGACAAGGAATTGGTTAGGGGTAGAACCTGTTAGTGTATGAAAGACAACAAAATGTGTTGTACTTGTACCTCTTAAGTCACGCTCTACTTGATTAAGTTGCTGTTCATTACTTATATTTTTTTGAAGAAGAAATACACTAATTCATTGAAAAAAAATAGAGTAACTCATTTTCGAGTTATTGAAAATCAATGATGTAAAAACGTTTATTTTTAACCTTCAAACCATTATAAATGTATCAAATTAGTCATTTCACGTTAATAAGATTTGCTTACATTGCAAATTCCAACAAAGTGACGTGATATTTCATTATTGCAGCAAAGTTTTTTTTTTTAAGAAAAAAAAAAAAGCTAAACTTGTTATAACAATCTTTTGAAGTTACTTATCAAAAAAAAAATCCTTTTGGAGAGAGAGAGAGAGAGCTCATTATCACTTGTTTAAAGTAAATCCCACAATAAATTCCTATTGTAAGGATCTCAAAATCTTACAGCTCAAGCCCACTTAAAACAGTGAGATTGTACAGTTCAACTTTGACCCAAATCAATGAATTTATAAGAGAGGGGATCAAACAACAAGAGAAGGCCTCGCTCGAGGATGAGAATAAGGAAGAAAAACTTGATATGATAAAATATGTAGGTAAATGCCTTAATACAAGTACGCTCGAGGAGGCCGCTAATACAAAGAATAATGCACTGTTCATTCTCTTCTTTCAGTGTTCTTGTTCTACCTCTTCCTTTTTATGATATTTTTCTAGCTAGCCTCCTCATTTCTGGAAACTTTCTTTTTCTTATATACTCTCCCCTACTTTCATCTTAACCCCCCATCTTTACCTAACAAGGTTCTCAGTGTGACACTTGCCCCTTTAAACATCTGATGAAGGTAGTAGGAGCTGCTTAACTGTGAATTACATTGTTCAGGTCACTTCCTCATCAGCACCACCATTTAATGAGAAGGTAACACGCTACTTCTTGCTAAAAACTTCCCCTACATTCATGATTCTCTCTCCTTAGCCAGCCCTTCCCACCTAAAGCTCCTAAGAATCTTTTGTCTCTTCTCCCCTTCTCCTCGTGTGAATTCACTCCTTGGGTACGTGATGCCCTAACACCAGCGCTAACAGTTCAACAATCCCTTCCTCGATCCTTAGGCCCCCACAATAGCCCTCTAAAACTTTGCTATTAATTCTGAGATAAAAGCAAGGTTTTAGTTACATGACCGAGCCTTGTACGTGCCATATGCGTTCCCACGTGGTAAATAGGGTTGTCCACACCCACCAGTGACTCACAAAACCCATCCGATCCGGAGCTACCCGAACCAAAACAATCCGACCCGAGGAGAGAGGTGGTCGGCAGCGGGTCTTAAAGGTTCAAAACTGATGCCGACAGGTCGAATGGCGGATCTCCTTCTCCAAAAATCGAGCCACCCGATCCAACCGACTAAAGGTCAGATTTACCTCCAATCCAGCGAAAACATACTAATTTTCACTCAGATCTCCTCATTTTCACTCATATCCAGCTACGATTTACTGGGTTTCACTTAAATACAGCATAGATCTGGTGAGTTTTTCTCAAATCCAACGAAAATCTAGTAATTTTTTGCTAAGATCCACTATGTTTTCCTCAAATCCGGCAAAGATATGGTGTTATTTTGCTCAGATAGAGTGTTTTTGCTCAAATCCAGTGAAGATCCGACTAAAAAACATGCAGTTGCCGCCGATTTGAACCTCTGGCAACATATTTTCAACTTCGACCGACCCGACCGCCGACCAATTGAGTCCAATCCGACTTGACCAGTGGGTTTTTGCGGTCGGCGACGGGTCTTCTCGTCGGAAACCCAATGTCATCGGGTCAGTCGTGGGTTAGGCATAAACCCCACCCGAACCGACCTGTGGACACCTCTAGTGGTAACGTCCTTTCACCTGTCTCCACCACACTCTTGACGCTTCGATATCCATGATTTCACATTTATGGCGTCAGGCGGCTGCTTGTCCCCCCACGTTCTACAGTGCATTGAGGATCCTACAGTCCTCATTTTCTCTCATATATGAGCAGGAAAATTACTGCTCATTTTTTACCCCTATAAAAGGAGAGCTTGGGGCTGGCTGGAGCTCATTTACGCATTTGTTAATTCGAGTTCAAGCAGCTGCCCAAGGAGAGATTCTTTTACCGCTCATAGGTGTGTTCAAATCCACAGTCTTTTGCACAAGTTTGTATTTATTATACCATAAATTCCATAGGTAGATTCGCTAGATTAGTAGACAATCCCGAAGGTATGGCTGCCTTTAGGACTCAATATAGGATCCCCAACGATGTTGAACTCCAACATTATGAACTGGGTGAATGGTTGGTCATGAACAGACCTCTTGGCTTCGTAGTTATTCTGATGATCGCCTTCATAGAAGGCAGGATGGAAATCCCTATGGGAAGGGTCACGAGAGACTTCCTAATAAATTATAGGCTAACCCCGACCCAATACTCCCCAAATGTCTTTAGGGTCCTCGGGTGTGTAGACATGATAAACCAAAAAATGGGGACCAACCTCACATGGCACGATGTAAATTGGATATACAACTACCAAAAGGGAGAAAAGACTAAATACTACATTAAGTGTAGAGACCCTACCGTTAAGTTAATCTCCTGCCTACCTGACTCAAGCAAAGGTATAGACGAGGACTTCCTCATCGTCTCGGGAGACTGGCATGATGGATTGCACTATCCCATCCAAGAAGGGAAACGAGGTAGGGTTCCCACTGACCATAGATACGCATAGGACCTTTCCTAATCTTTATAAGGTTTTTCTTTTATTTGATTTATAACTCCTATTGTTTCCTCAATGACAGACGAGTACCACACCACCCTATCCAAGCATCTCATGAACTTTGCTAATATAAACCGGATCCTTGAGTCAGAGATTTTTCTGCATACAAACGGTCAATTTCAAGCGGTGCATGTCATCCTCGGATTCAAACCCCTTTCAAAACGCTTCCAAAGCTCGAAGTACGTCATCAAAGCTAAGGATGCACAACTAGCTTTAATTGACGTTGATGTCCCCGGCTTCCTACTAGCTGAGCCTCCTTCAATCGGAACCTAAGATGCTCAATATCCAACTCCACTCACACCGAAACTCCTCTACTCCCAAGAACCTCCCATTCCCTCAGACGAAGAAGCTATGGAGCCCACACTAGAACTTGTCCAGCAAGAAGTAACGGATAAAGACTTCTAGGTCTTCTACTAACAAGAAGACCCCGAGGACGCTCCTAGCACCTCATACCATCCTCTACGCCTCGCCTAAGTCAACTCCAACCAAGAGGGGACTAACATTCTAGAGGGAATGGGTTTCGAAGAGAAGACCTCGGATTTCCTTGCTTTACTAACGGCCCATACTAGGGGTTCTTTTCTAGCTATCCCTATAGTGCCCTGACCACCCACTCCTGCTCCGATGTGCGCAATTTTTATTGATGCTGCTGATAAGAAAAGGAAGAGGGGCCAAGGAGGTAAAGGCACTAAAGGTGCCGAGGAAGGAGAAGTCACCCACTCCTCCCACCAACCCCCAGCAAAGGAAGCCCGAACAACGAGGGGCTAACAGAAGAAAAGCACCTCTTTTGGGACCTCAAAAGAACTCGAGGGGGATCGACCACCCAAGCCTTCTGTTTGGAGACCCTCCTTCACTCTAAGCTTTGGCAGTCCTATGATGGATGATGCCAACTTGAGGGATCATCAGAAAGGTAGTTTAGGCCTCATGGCAGAATGTCTGGAGAAAGCTCTCTGCTTTCCTGAGGACATGCAAGAGCTCAAGTCCTTTAGAAAACGCGAAGTCTTCTTATCGCTGAAACGAGACTTGGTGAAGGTACATGATCACCTTCTCTCTTTTTTTTTTCTTTTTTTTTTAAAAAAAAAAAGTAAGATAATATATGTATGAACACTAATTGGCATTAATCTTGCAGTCTATCCAAGCTACCTTTATGGTCAAGGAATGGGTGGACCACGCTTTGGACTAGGCTAGGCAAGCTGAGGGCAAGCTAACAACAACTGAAAAGGCCCAAGCTAAGGTGGACAGAAAGCTTAAGGAAACCCTTGCCCAACTGACCGATGTTGAAAAGGCTCAGAAAAATGCTAAAGCTGCCCTAAACAACTTTGAAAAACAAGCTATAGAGTGCCTGGAGACTCGGAGGAAGGTCGAAAATAAGCTGGCACTAAACATGGTGGAGCTGAAACAGCTGCAGAAACAATTGAAGGCTAAGGATGTTAAGAAGGCTAAGGCCGAGCAAGCGGCCTATGATGTGGGCATGACTAAGATGGCAAAAAGTCTAACCGCCTAATTCAAGGATGTTGCTCAAGCCTTCTACCTAGAAGTATGGGGTCAAGCATTGAATGCAGCTAGGATTAGCATTGAGTCAGAGCTCAAGGCTCTTGACAAGGTCTACTATCCTCCAACCCTACCCTTGGCCCCCAGTCTTTCCCAGCCTTCAACTGACCTCAGCCAAGCCCCTACTTCTTCCTTGACCCAGCTTGCCACCACCCCATCTGCCACACCAGCTAAGGACAAAGAGAAAGAGCAGCCATCTCCAACAAAGGTGGATGTGGAGGCGAAGGAGACAGTTGAAGTGGCCTAGTTGAAAAGGAAAAAGAAAGAGAAGGAACAAGAAAAGAAGCCTCTACATAGCATAGCTTTAGACTTAGAAGCTAATAGCTAACTTTGTAATTGGGCTTAAATCTAGTTGATGCCCTCTTTTTCTTCCTATTGTACTTCAATTCTCAAAATTTAATGAAAAAAAGTTAAACTTTAGTTTTTGCTCGTCCATCTGTTTAACTTTTACTTGTTAGCTTGCATTTCATGTTATTTCCTTTTCCTTGTGACAGTTGCACCACACTAACTTGTGATTAACTTACTCAACACTTCTTATCCCTCTATTTAATCTGGAACGACTTATAAGACAATTACTAGACTAAGTCATAGAACTTAATAAAAATGTGAATCAAAACTTACCTTAAGTTGGACTTGGAATCCCAAAGCATACCCATTTGCACTAATCCTAAAACCCAAGGAAGTACTCAAACTTCTTAACTTCACTCTTTACTTAAGTAGCTTCTTGCAAAGACCAATTCATTCGCGATTTTTGACCCAAGGAGCCACATTAAACCTAGATCCTGGCCAACACTTAGAAGTTTTTTTTTCTAGAATTGTTAATTTACCCAAGGCTTATGACCCGAGGAGTTGAACAAGGCCGAGGTTCTATTTAACACTTAGAACTTTTCCATACAAGGTTAATTTATCCAAGGCTTGTGACCCGAGGAGTTGAATAAGGCCGAGATTTTGTTTAACACTTAGAACTTTTCCATAAATAATGATTACCTCAACAAACGCATCCATAATGAAGCGCAAATAAACCTAACATGAATAACAAAAAAGTTCATAGCATTAATAATAATAATAACGCCACAAATTATTTAAATTCTAAGGACAAGGAATTACACTTTCATCCAAGTCTTCTAAGTAATAAGCCCCAATGCCAGCCACTGAAGTTATCATGTATGGCCCCTCCCAATTAGCCCCTAACTTTCCCTAGGCAGGGTTCTTTGTTGTTCCCACCACCTTTCTCAAAACCAAATCTCTTGGAGCTAAAGGCCTTAACCTTGCTCCCTTATCATACCCCTGCTTAAGTCTTTGTTGGTAATGTGTCATTTTTACTGCGGCCACTTCTCTCATTTCCTCAGCCACATCCAAGCTGTCTAATAGCAGATGGTTATTTTCCTCAACACTAAACTGATCAGTTCTTAGGGTAAGGAACCTTGACTTAAGAGGGATTACTGCTTCTACCCCATTGGTCATTGAGAAAGGAGTTTCTCCAGTTGATCTCCAAGGTGTAGCACGATAGGTCTACAACACAGGGGGCAGTTCGTCCACCCATTTCCCTTTTGCACATCTAGCCTCTTCTTCAACCCAGACACTATGAACATATTAGTAACCTTGACCTGGCCATTTCCTTGAAGGTAAGTAGGTGTAGAATACCTGTTCCTAATCCCCAACTCCCCACAATATCTTCGAAAGGCCTTACTATCAAACTAAAGCCCATTATCTGAGATCAATGTATGTGGGACTCCAAACCTAGTGATGATATTCCTCTAAATAAACCTTTTAGCATCCACATCCCTGATATTAGCAAGTGGCTCAGCTTCTACCCACTTGGTAAAATAATCTATCCCAACGAAGAGTCACCTTCAGCTCCTTATAGCTCGGGGAAATGGTCCTACTATGTCCAAGCCCCACTAAGCAAATGGCCAAAGGCTAAAAAGTGGATTTAAGACTCCCCCTAGTTGATGAATATTTGGGACATATCTTTGACATTGGTTACACTTCCTCATATAATCCTGAGATGTTTTCTGCATGCTCGGCCAACAATATCCCTAGGTGAGGGCTCTATGGGCCAAAGATCTTCCTCCTGTGTAACTCCCACATATCCCCTCATGTAATTCTTCCAATAAGGGCTCCACTGCTTCAGGATGCACACATAATAAATACGGCCCCTAAGTAAGAGCGTTTGTACAACTTTTGTTCTTCAAATAGCCAATAACATGGAGCCTTCCTACGCACCTTTTCGGCCTTTCCATTGCCTTCGGGCAACAAACTCTATTTCAAAAAGGATACCAAAAGGTCCATCTAGCTCGCCCCAACTTGGATGCTATGCACTCCGGCCAAGGGCCTCTTCGTAAGACTAGAATTAGTTATATCTTCAATAATAACAATCCGAGGAAGACTTGACCCTAAAGAAGTTGCCATCATCGCTAAAGAGTCAGCATGGGAGTTCTGTCCCCTAGGGATTTGCTTTAAAACAAAGCTCCTAAATTGGGCCTGAGCTTGCTTTACTTTAGCAAGATATCCCTACATCCTCTCATCTCGGGCCTCAAACTCCCCATTGACCTGGCCTACCACCAACCGAGAATCAGAATATAACTTTACCACTTCTCCTCTTAGCTCACTATCCATTGTCATTCCAGGTAGCAGAGTTTCATACTCAGCCTCATTATTGGTGGCTAGGAAACCCAATCGTAATGATTTCTCCATTACCAGCTTCTCGGGAGTGATCAACACAATCCCTATTCCTGCTCCTTTTCGGTTAGCTGCACCATCAGCGTAAACTTCCCAAGGGGGAATAACCAAGGCCGAGGTGGTCATGACACCTAATGCTTTTTCTTCCTCACTTACTATACCCTCGGTGAATTCCACCACAAAGTCAGTTAGAACTTACCTTTTTGTACCAGTCCGAGGCATGTACTTGACATCATATGCACCTCGCATGGTTCCCCATTTAGCAATTCTGCTTGTATAGTCTGATTTTCATAAAAGAGATTGTAAAGGGAGTTGGGTTAGCACCACCACTGTGTGTGCCTGAAAGTAATGAGGAAGCTTCCTAGTGGCATGCATGATGGCCAAAACTACCTTCTCCATGGGGTAAATAACGTGTCTCAGCCTCCTACAAGGACTTACTGACATAATAGACAAGCTTTTGGACGCTATCCTTATTCCTAACCAAGACCAGACTGACAGCATAATTTGTAACTGCCAAATACGCATATAGCACCTCCTCCTTCTTGGGCCTAGAGAGGATTGAGGGGCTTGACAAATATTGCTTAAGCTCCTCAAAGGCCACTACACACTCTTCAGTCCAATGAAAGTCCTTCCACTTATGAAGAAGTTGGAAAAAAGGACGACACCTGTCTATCGAGCGAGAAATGAACCTATTTAAAGCCACTGCCATCCTAGTCAATTTCTGCACTTCCTTGGGGTTCCGAGGAGGATGCAAGTTGTTAATAGCCTTTATTTGATTAGGATTGACTTCAATTTCTCAGTGTGTTATCATGTAACCCAGAAATTTTCCTGAGCTAACCCCAAAAGAACATTTAGATGTGTTCAAGCATAACTTATGCTCCCTTAACACCGAGAATACTTCCCCCAAGTCTACCAAATATTTCTCAACTTACTTGCTCTTCACCACCATATCATCTATGTACACCTCCACATTCCTCCCAATTTGGGACTCAAACATCCACGTCATCATTCTTTGATAAGTGGATCCTGCATTCTTAAGGCCAAAAGGCATCACATGATAATGGTAGTTCCCATTAGGGGCACGAAAAGCAGTCTTCTCTTGATCAGACAATGATAAAGGTATTTGATAATACCTTTGGAAGGCATCAAAAAACTCATCCGAGGATGCCTCACTGTTGCATCCACCAATTGATCAATCTGAGGAATGGGATAAGGGTCCTTCAAGCAAACCTTATTCAAATCTATGAAATCTACACACACACGCCACTTTTCATTCTTTTTCTTCACTACCATAGTGTTAGGCAACCACTCAGAGTAAAAAATCTTCTTGATTGCCCTAGCTTATTTCAACTTGTTTACTTCTACCCTTACTGCCTCAACATGCTCTTTTGATGAACACCGAGGAGGTTGCTTACGTGGTGTAGCATTGGGATTCAAGTTCAATTGATAACATATAAACTCAGGATCAATCCCTGGTACATCATAAGTGCTCCAGGCAAACACATCAATGTTGACTTCTAAAAACTTCACCAATTCAGCCTTTTCCAATGGTGGTAACTAGGACCCCACTTGAAAATATCTCTCTTCCTCTTGCCTTATTACCACCCTTTCTAACTCCTCAGATAACTCTCCACACGTCTCGGCCTCCAATCTTCCTAGAGGACCCTTTAGTTGCTATGGGATTTGCTCTTTTTCCACCACAATAGGATCCACAGGATGCTGTGTGATCGCTGATACCAAACATCGCCTAGCTACCGACCAGCTCCCCCACTCTTCCTTGCATGGGATACTTGACTTTCAGATGCAGGGTTGAAGACACCATACCCATAGCATAAAGCCAGGTCTGGCCAAGATAGCCGTGTATGGGGAATAAGCTTCTACAACAATAAAGTTGACCTGCACCTCCTCATCCCTAACTTGCACGAGTAACCTTATCATTCCACGGGGGATTACCATCCTCCCATCAAAACCCACCAATGGTGAATCATACCTTTCCAGATCTTCAGATTTTAAATTTAACCCCTTATACAAATCAGGATACATGATCTCTGCTCCACTGCCTTAGTCAATTACACTCTCTTTACGTCATAGCCATCAATCCTTATGGTGACTACTAGAGCATCATCATGAGGCTGGAATGTTCCCTCCTTATCTTCTTCAAAAAAACGCAAGATAGGGGTGGCCAACACCTTAGCTTTTTTAGGAGCCTGAACCCTATCCTCTAAATCAAGGCCCTTAACCACAGACATGACCTTAGTACTCATCCCAACATCACCCCTTAGCTTGGCAAAGATCACGTTAATAGTGCCCAATGTTGGCCAAGGAGCACCATTCTTGTGAAATCCAGCTCCCGAGTGCCCCATCTGCCCTGTAGGCAGATGTAAGAACTGATTGAGCTTCCCTGCCTTCACCAATTGATTTAGATGAGCACGTAGAGTCCTGCAGTCCTTAGTCGCATGCCCTCTATATTGATGATAATGGCAATAGAGGCTCTGATTCCTCCTGGATGAATCCCCACCCATCTTATTAGGCTATTTAAAGTATAGTTCATTTTTTATTTTCTCTAGTATCTGATAAACTGGCTCTTTAAATAGCGAATTAACCACTTGAGCCCCCATGGATGGCGCCTGGTTGGGAAAATCCCTCCTGGGACGATTATTGTTATATCCTCCTCCCCGAGAATCCCTAATCTTCCTCTACTCGATTGTATTCATCTATGCGATCCATGAGCTGACGCATATTCAGAGCAGACTTCATCATTAAGGACTTCCTCAACTCATGCTCCACAGGGAGCCCAACTTTAAAGGTTCTCACTGCCACATCACAAAGTCTCCATCTATTTCATTATATGTTTCCCAATATCTATTCGAGTAAGTCTTAAGGGTCTCTCATTTCTTTATCATCATGGACAAAAGAGAATCTACAGGTTTGGGAACCCTACTACACGTTATAAATCTAGCACCAAATACCCATGTGAGCTCTTCAAAAGACCTAATTGACCCCTCCTCCAAGGTAACAAACCAACGCATGGCTATAAGTTCGAGACTGGATGGGAAAACTTTGCACATGAGGGCCTCGTTACTAGTATGAACTGCTATATTTTAATTAAAGTGACTAACGTGCTCCACAGGGTCAGTCCTTCCATTGTAAATGGTGAAGGTTGGCTGAGAAAACCGATGAGGGAGTTTGGCCTTATTAATTCTCCTAACAAAGGGTGATTTGGAAATTTGCTGAAGAGCTTTACTCATTGCATCATTCCTCATGCCATAGTGAGAAAACCCTTTCTCACGCTTGTTCCTACCATTTTCCAACTTGTCCTGACGTGAAGATGTCGAATATGATTCACTAGATGGAGTTCTGGACCTATAGTGATATAAGTGATCCCTGCTTTCCCCTGATCCATCACTTGGTGACGGTGATGGACTCCTTCTATCACGCTCCCTACGTCTCAACTTCTTACACAGGTGATCTATCTCCTGTTACAACTTCCATGTCTCTTGATCATATGAAACATGACTCCTTGTCCTTGAGTGGCTTCACTCAGTACGATCTATGTGGTAAGACTCTACCATAACACTTGGCGTACGTTGCCTGTCTCTCCTTCGCTCCAAGTTAACAAATTGGTTCTCTCTTTGTGAGCCAACCGACTCTTCCCTATCCTGGCCTACGTTAGCCATGACTACTTAGGACAAAACCACAACACTTTGATGTTTCCCACAGACGACGCCAATTGTAAGGACCTCAAAATCTTACAGCCGAAGTCCACTTAAAACAGTGGGATTGTACAGTTCAATTTTGGCCCAAATCAATGAATTTATAAGAGGAAGGATCAAACAACAAGAAAGGGCCTCACCTAAGGATGAGAATAAGGAAGAAATACTTGATATAATAAAAAATGTAGGTAAATGCCTTAATACAAGTTCGCCCAAGGAGGCTGCTAATACAAAGAATAATGCACTAGTCATTCTCTTCTTTCAGTGTTCTTGTTCTACCTCTTCCTTTTTGTGATATTTTTTAGGTTGGCTTTCTCATTTCTAGAAACTTTCTTTTTCATATATACTTTCCCCTACTTTCATCTTAACCCCTCATCTTTACCTAACAACATTCTCAGTGTGACACCTGCCCCTTTAAGCATTTGATGAAGGTAGTAGAAGGAGTTGCTTAGCTATGAATTACACTGTTTAGGTCACTTCCTCATCAATGCAACTGATAAAGCTATTGCCCACCATTTAATGCGGAGGTAACAAACTACTTCTTGCTGGAAACTTCCCCTACATTCATGATTCTCTCTCCTCAACCAGCCCTTCCCACCTAAAACTCCTAAGAATCTTTTGTCTCTTCTCCCCTTCTCCTCAGGTGAATTCACTCCTCGGGTACGTGATGCCCCAACACCAACGCTAACAGTTCAATAATCCATTCCTCCGTCCTTGGGCCCCCACACCTATAATCAAGCATTTAAATTAAAATATTACCTAAAGAGAGTATAGCTAAATTAATTATAGGTGATAAAAGTCCAACCAATAATTACATTAGAGTAAATCATTTTGCAGTTATTAAAACCTATCAATTCATTATTTATTATTAAATTACTAGCATTGGCTGCACGTGCAAGGCACGTGTTGCCTCCAGTAGTGAGAAAATTAATATAAATTTTGTGTGAAATCGTGAATTTTGGCTCACCCAATTTGATTATATTAAAAAAAAAGTCTAAGAATACAACAAAATATCACAATATTTTCACAATATCTTTATTTTTAGGATTCGAATAGATTTTTTTTATTTTTTTATTTGAGAGAAATGCTACATTCATAACATTTTTAGAACAAATTGTAAATGACAAGTTATTATTGGTTTTAAACTGATAACATTGTTATTGTTATTCTCAAAACATTTATTTTCAGTTGTGGTTGGTCACAATCTCATATTTTATTATTTTATTTCGACTTGTAAGAAATTGACACTTCAATATTTATAAAAATATTGTGAAATTTGTTGTGTCGGTATAACAATATATATGCTAGCTTACATAAATATTTAAAAGGAAAAAAAAAAACACAAACCGATTACTGGGGAAAAAAAAAGAAAAACTTTAGGCATGGTAGAAATTAATGTTAAAATGTTGTGGACTTCGCATTTTTTTTATTTGATCTATAAGAAACTGAGATCTTAACAATTGTGAAAATATTGTGATAATAATAAATGTTGTAACACTTTCTCAAAACATTTATTTTTAGTTGTGGTTAGTCGCATTCTCATATTTTATTATTTTATTTCGACTGGTAAGAAATTGGCACGTCAATAATTGTAAAAATATTGTGAAATTTATTGTGTCAGTATAACAATATATATGCCAGCTTACATAAATATTTCAAAGAAAAAAAAAACACAAACCGATTACTGAAGAAAAAAAAACAAAAAAAAAACAAAACAACTTTAGTGCTATCCATCAATAATAGCTTACCTATGATTTGTTGTGAAATTAATGTTAAAATGTTGTGGATTTAGCATTTTTTTTATTTGATATAAAGAAACTGAGATTTCAACAATTATGAAAATATTGTGACAACAATAAGTGTTGTAACATTTTTTTAAAACATTTATTTTCAGTTGTGGTTGGCTATAGTCTTATATTTTATTATTTTATTTCAACTTATAAGAAATTGACACGTCAATAATTGTGAAAATATTGTGAAATTTGTTATGTCAGTATAACAATATAAATGTCAGCTTATATCAATATTTAAAAGAAACAAAAAAAGGGGACTCACGAAACCAAAGCACGGTTGCAGCTACAGTGTTGCACAGTACCAACACTCTGGATGCACAATACTGAAGCATTGTAGCGGCACAGTCGCTTTTATTATAAAACATTTATTTCCAGTTGTGGTTGGCTACAGACTCATATTTTATTATTTTATTTTGATTTGTAAGAAATTGACACGTCAATAATTGTGAAAATACTGTAAAATTTATTATGTCAGTATAACAATATAAATGTCAGCTTACGTCAATATTTAAAAGAAAAAAAAAACACAAACCAATTATTGAAGAAAAAAAAATAATTTAGGCACTGTAGCTACAGTGCTAGTTGAATAAACGAAGAAGAAAAAAAAAAAGAAAAAAGATTCACGAAACCAAAGCACTATTGCAGCTACAGTGCGCTCATAGTGCAAAAACACTGGATGTATAGTGATATATATAAAATGGGAAAAAAGTACCCAAAAAAAAGTATCTACTGTAGCTACAGTGCCGCTTGGTACTATAACTGTTGTTCAAAACTTTTTTTAAAAAAAAAAAAAAAAAGTGGCTAACCAAAATGGAACTGTAGATGAATAGTGAAAAATGCTTATAAACAGTACAAAAATACGATAGAAAAAAAAGCACAAATCGATGACTGGGAAAAAATAAAAGATAAAAAAAAACGATGAACAATACATATTGAACAAACCAAAAGTACTATAATTTTTATATATTCACCCAACAAGTGTCACAAAATTTTCACAAAACATTTATTTTTAGTTGTAGTTAGTCACAGTTTCATATTTTATTATTTTATTTTGACTTATAAAAAATTAACACTTCAGTAATTGTGAAAATATTGTGAAATTTATTATGTCAGTATAATAATGTATATACCAGTTTACATAAATATTTAAAAGAAAATAAAAGAAAAAGAGGAAAAAAAAAAAAAGGGATTACTTTTTTTTTAAAAAAAGGCTTTAGGTACTGTAGCTACAGTACCGATTGGCGCTGTAGCTACAGTACTGCATGTGCTCACGAAACCAAAAATTACTGTAGTTACTACAGTGCTTGTACAGTACAAACACATTGAGTGTACAGTATCAAAGCACTGTAGCGGGCATAGCGGCTTTTATATATAAGAAATGAGTATTTCAAATTTTACTACATTATTAAATTATTAATAACTTGAAATATATGCTAAATAATATATTAGTCAATAATATTTATTTAAATATCAATGATGTACAAAAATTTAAATCATTCAAGAATGAATAGATTTAAAGCTTTAAAAACAAAGGTTAAATCCAATACTCTAATGTACCAGATCTTTACTGTGAAATCATTTCACAAAGTCTAGATTATTTGAAAAAAGAAAGAAAGTAAAACTATGTGTTTACTGTGTAGTCTCTAAAATTTGATTCTATTTTTGTTTTTAAAATTTGAAATTTCCTTTTCACTTCTCAAAAAATTATCAATGTATCAAATTAGAAATTTCTCAACATTTCTAAAATTTGCTTACATAACAAAATTTTAACAAAGTCACGGATATTCCATTATAAAACAAAAAATAAATCTAAAAACTAAAATAAAAGTGACCTAAATTATAGGAATTAAATATTTATTATTTAAAAAAAAAAAAAAAAAAAACTCCTCTGATCACAACCGTACATACGATCTACAAAATCAGGTGCGTGCTAGTCCACCTTTGCCCACGAACCCACCCAACCGAAAACAAAGCAACAAAAATAGCAAATATTCAGAAAAATCTTTCTCACCCCCAAAAATTAAAAAAAATCGAAGCCATATTTCACAAAAATTTGGAACCCGAACCCTTGCGAATTTGCAATCGCTTCGTCTTCACCAAAAAGCTCAAACTAAGCGTTTTCGCGGTCTGTGACTGTGGCTCTGATCAATAGGTAAACAATTATCGCTATGCAAAGTTATTGCTTATTGTAGTTTCTGAAAGGTCTTTTTTTTTTTTTTTTAGTTTTAGTTTTGGTTGTTTGCGAACCCTAGGGCTGTTGTTTGGTTACCGAGAAAACGATGGAAATTGAAGTTCAGATTTCTGGAATGCCGAAATGGCTTTTAGGCTCAATTGAGAGGCTATTGTTTTGTTTTGTTTTTTATTTTATTTTATTCTTCTTTATTTTTTTTATTGTGTTTCGAATTTGCTTTCGATTTCTGTATTTATTTTCTCGGAAACCAAACTGGGTTTTTGCTTTGCCTTATAAATTCGTTGTGAGTGACATTAATCATGTACATGTGAATAGAGAGTGGAGTGTGATTATACATATACATACACAGAGAGAGAGAGAGAGAGAGAAGTAATGTAGTATCTTGAAGCTTTAAAATTCAGTACTTTGATTTTACTTTTTATAAAGAATCAGAATTTTGAACCGGTAAGATATGGAGGCAGGGGGTTTGGGATAAGGAACGTGAAAAGATTTAATCAAGCTTTGTTAGGGAAGTGGCTGTGGAGATATGGGAATGAGAGGGAGGTTTTTATGGAGGAGGGTGAGAGAGGCGAAGTATGGGAATGAATGGGGGAGGGGGATGGTGAGCTAAAAGTATGACGGGTCCCTATGGTGCAAGTCTTTGGAAATCTATAAGATGGGGAATGGGTTGACCTTTCCTGGTTTCTTTAGTTTGATGTGGGTGATGATACTGGAGTGAAATTTTGGCTTGATGTTTGGTCTCGTAATTGCCCACTTAAGGTGGTTTTTTCGGAGCTATTGAGTATCAGTTGTGTTAAAGATTTCTCAATTTTTTAATTTTTTTTGGGTTATGATTTTAAATCTACACTATTTCTTCTTTGAATGTCATTTTTAGGTGTAAGGCAAGGGTGTGACTGAGAGAAAGTTATGGCATCATCTGATGATGAGGCTGAGAGCCTGCCCAATTGTGTTGAAAATTACTATTTTTGGGATGAAAAAAACGAACCAATTTCTTTTATTGGTTTGCCAATTCAATGGAGAGAGGGTGAGATTCTGGATGGAAAAAAACAACAAATATACCTACGTGGAGATGCTGACAAAGGGCTTCAAAAATTACATAAGCAAGTTATAGCATGGAGGTTTGATCTTTCCAATTTGAAACCCGAGATATCAGTTCTACTCAAGGGAAATCATTGGACCAAGATTGAGAGGCCAAGGAAAAGCTATGAGGATATGATTAGGACAGTCCTGGTAACAGTGCAGTACCTTCATTTCTTGAGGAAAAACCCCGAAGCATCAGGAAAATCTTGTTGGGATCACTTGTCTAAAGTCTTCAGGTAAATCTATAAACTTTTAATGAAAAAAAAAAAAATCCTTTCCTTTGTATTCCTAGTGCAGTTTTTTGACAGCTTATTCTAA
Source organism: Quercus lobata (assembly GCF_001633185.2). Classification (NCBI taxonomy): domain Eukaryota; kingdom Viridiplantae; phylum Streptophyta; class Magnoliopsida; order Fagales; family Fagaceae; genus Quercus; species Quercus lobata. The sequence continues at coordinate 8,172,236 of NC_044911.1, read as the reverse complement.
CTGTAATTGCAGCTTGTATGATGTCAGACCTTCTCAAAATGATCTGGTGGACCACCTGCCTTTAATTAGTGAAGCTGTTAATAGGGATGATACCTTCGCAAACTCCAAGGTTTGTCTATCTTTCTTTGGGTTATTAATTGTGATGTGCAATGCAATATGCATGTTACCATTGTCTTTTGAATTCCATAAATCATCAGTTCTTCTTAAGAAGTTGAGAAGAATCAGAATGTTTTGATGATTGTTATGAATGAGCCAATGAGCTCTAGTCAAATGGCACTTTCTCCTCTTCAAGAGCAAGGTAGAGGATGAGGTCGTGGGTTCAAGACTCACCAGGTGTGTGTGTGTGTGTGTGTAATTTATCAATAAAAAAAAGGATGGTTCTTATTCATTAAACATGCCAGTTTGGTCTTTGAGGAATCTTGTTGGAGGATTCATTCTTTTTCTTCTGGAGTATGGACTTTCTGGCTATGTTTAAGTGAACAAGGTGGAAGCAAAAGTGTACTTGGATTGATTTTGTGAGAGTTTGTTTTTACATGTTGCTAAATTATTTTTTAGCTATCACTAACATGTTTAATTCTCACTAGCTTTACTTGTTTCTTTGAGGATCGTGTATCTAATCCACTACTTTCTTGTATTGGAGGGATGCTGCATGATCCTTCTTGAGTCAGTTTTGCTTAAACCATAACCGTTTCTTGTTTAAAAGTATATACTCACAGTTTGCTGTTTGTTAGGAGGACATCATTTTACTTATGTATTACAATGACCATTTGTGATTTGAACAGCTCTTACGCACATTTCTCGAGGAGAAGCCTGGGAAGAGAAAACTACCTGATGAGGTTATACTCCTGCAGTCCTACTTGTCTGTGCTTTTTTTTTTTTTTTGTCCCATTCCTCTGTAACTTCTATTTTTTAAAATTGTTTTTTAAGCCAGTGAACTTATCTGTATTTCAGGTTGTTCAAACTACAGACATGTCTGGATTTATAGTTGATGGTGTAGATGATGATATTTTGGATGAAGAAGAAGATGAAGAAGAGGATGTGTTTGATTCTGTTTGTGCATTTTGTGATAATGGTGGTGATCTTTTGTGGTATGTACTTTTTAATTGGTTATCTGGTAATTAAATCTTTATTTTCCGGGGAAAAAAAAATTTCTGGCACTTAATATCTTATGACTTATATTGTCCATTATCATGGGTTAGACTAATTTGAGATTCACTTTACTGTACACATCATCTTTTTTCTTTTTCTTTTTTTCTTCCTGCTTGTATTGTTTTTATCATTGTCATCATCATCACTGCACAAATATATATATATATATTTTTTTTTGATAATTCCAAAAAAAAAAAAAGTTATATCATAAATTCAGTATTAAGAGCCTAGAGCCTAGAGCGGCGCAAAGAGCTTAGGAAGCCACCAGCCCCCACACCGGACTTCCTTGAAAGCAACATTTGGAGGTCCATATAGGTAGTAGGGGTGGTAGTCAGTAGGTTACTGGCATTTTTAGTGACTGAACTCATAGCATAATGGAAGGCACACGAAGATTTAGCATTGAAAGTAAATCCGTAGGGGTGGTGAGGACATAATTTGCTGGGTTCTTACCAAGAGTAAGCTGTTTGAAATCAAATCTTATTATAGGGTTCTACTGAGTGGGAATGCATTATCTTTTCCTTGGAAGTCTATTTGGAAAGTCAAAGTTCTGCCAAAGTAGCTCTCTTTACTTGTACTACTGCTTTATGGAAGATATTAACGATTGATAATCTACGAAGAAGAATAATTATCATTGTGGATTGGTGTTGTACGCGTAAGAGCATTAGTATTGGTGGTACTAAAAAGCTATATTACTATTTTTAGCACCACTAAATGCAAAAGTGAGGCTCCATTGGTGGAACAATAGTCAAAATTTTTGGCTTTTTTGCTACAGTGCACAGCCAAAGACAGTTGTGCACGGTGGCTCAAAGGTTAAAAAAAAAAAAAAAAAACACTTATTTATTCTTGCGATCACACTACTTTAATTATTTTACTGATTTCTTTTCTTTCTTTTTATCCTTATTTTTCCTCTTTCTTCTCTTTCATTTCTATTCCTCCGTCGCTCTCCTCACTTTTTCTCACCATCTCCACTCTAAGTTTCTCTCTTCCTCCATTGTTGATCTGCACGAGCCCAGTCGCCACAGACTCAAGCCGACCCACGCCGACATATATCCGACCCATCTTGCCCATTTTTCTCATTGACCCATCTCGCCCTTTCCAACCCACACACCATCACCGACTCGATTTATCATCCTCCTCGCCCATCTTCAAAGCCCAGCTCCGTTCATCCATCATCCTCACCGAAGTTCTCTGTTCAATCAGCCATCGCCAGCCCACGCAGGCCACGCCCCATCACCTTCTTTGTGTGTGTTTATTTATGTTGTTGATTCTGCTTTGGGGTTATTGAAAAGATCCTAAATTTTTTGAAGTTTCATTTGTGATTGGTGATTTTTGATGGTTTGGGTTAAGGAAAAAGATTGGGGATTTGGGTTGGAATCATGCAACCCTTTTGTTTGGTTACTGAGAAAACAGATGATATATTAATTATTTGATTGTTAATTGAAATTGGGTTTTGCTGGGTCAAATGGTATTTTTCCTGCATTTTCTGATCAGCTTGAGACTGAATTGAGGAAAATATTGTAAAGAGATAGATTGTTGTGCTTATTATTTTTTTCAGCTTGTAAATGTTTGTTTGGGAATTTTCTATGTGCAGGGAGGTTGTGGTTTTGGTGGTTGTGATGGGTGTTTATTGTAGTGGATATACATTATTTTATTGTAGTTGATATATTATTATATTGTGTTATTTATATTATTTTTTTGCGATGAAAGCTAAAATAAAATCACCAATGTTGGATGTTTTGTAAAGTGAGAAGGTAAAATAGATAAAGTAGTTTTTTGTGGTGCCAAATAGCTAAAATTATAGCTCCACCAATGTGGATGCTCTAAGCAAGCAGGGGAATTAGTGGATAACATGTTGTTCCATTGTCCATTGCCAAGAGATCTATGGTCCTTTTTTTTTGGGGGGGGGAGGGGGGGTGGTACTACAATGGGTATGCCAAAGAGGATCATGGAGCTGCTGGCTTGTTGGATGTGGCCTTAGACAATATAATGGAGATTTGGAAGGCTATTCCTCCATGTCTTATATGTGGGTTATTGGGAAGGAAATGGATAGTCGAACGTGTAAAAGCTTGGAATGGAAAGTTCAAGGCTTGCTTTGAAATCTCTTTTTCTACACCTTTTGTATGATTGCATGTCTTCTCTAAGAAGTCATTATTTCTCTAGTTTGTTGAATTTTATTGATTGCTGTACTTTTTGATACATTTTAGATTTATGATTAAATTCACAATTTCTTATAAAAAAAATAATTAAATTCACAATTTCCTAACAGCTTAAGCTTTTGGGACAATTGAATATTTAACTTAGTATCAGGGTAGGAAATATTGAGTTCAATCTTACTCTACTTTCCATTTGAAATGTTGAAAATCCCACGTGTTGGACCCCACTTATTAAGGAGGAGTTTAGGCCAACACATGAGGAGAAGTGTTAGAATTATGGTTAAATGATTAAATTCACAATTTCCTAACAACTTAAACTTTTGGGACAATTGGTTATGTAACTCTTGTAATACATCACTAGCACATATCCCATGTGTTGGGTGATATCTTTTATATAATAAATGAATTCTTACTTATCTATAAAGGGAAAAAAAAAATATATATATATATATATATATATTGTTATTGTTATCATTATTAACACATAATAGTGTACATACGTTAATAATGACAACCGAACACTATAACTGGAAGTCATAGAAAGAAAGTTTATCTCATTTGCTTATTTATAGCTTTTTGAAACCTGATTTTTTTTCTATGTAAAATTGCACTTTTACTAGCTTTCAACAGATATGTAAATAAGCTTTTCAACAAAAAGCTAATCCAAATTCGCCTGATAAACTGCTGAGATTATATTCTCAATATAGATAGTGTGGGTTTAATTTTGTCTATAATTAATGTGACATGGCTACTTACACCACTTCTTTTGATATAAATCTATTTTTTGGGGACCTCCAGATGGTCCTTAACTCCTTATTCATGGTCTGTTGTTTGGTGGATTATGCATTCTTTTGATTGACTTCATGCATTGGTTAATGGTGTGCTGTTATTTGTTTTCTAATGCAGTTGTGAGGGAAGATGCATGAGATCCTTTCATGCAACTGTAGAAGCTGGTGACGAATCTATGTGTGACTCTCTTGGGTATGCACAGGAAGAAGTGGATGTATGTTACTGCTTAGCATACCTTTGAAATTCTTATTCTCTTTTATATCTTTTTAGCATCACCATTGAATTTTTTGTTTCATACTTGCAGGAGATGCAGAACTTTTTCTGTAAAAGTTGTGAACTGAAACGGCATCAATGCTTTGTTTGTGGGAAGCTGGGATCATCTGACAAGTTTTCAGCTGCTGAGGTATAATTTTAACCAATGTTTTTGTTTGTTTGTTTGCTTTTTTCCTTTTTTTTTTTCTTCTTCAGTATGTTCATTTTGTATTATTTTCTGCCATAGCTTTTATGAACTTTCTCTAATTTTTGTTAGTGAGTCTTTAATTGTACAATGATAAGAGATCAATTTCAAAACCAAGGGATTTTTAGCTCATACGTTTCTTCTGTTTCAAAGAAGGAAGATAATGTTATCAGCTCGCTTTCCCCCTCCTGCCCACTCTTTTTCTGCATTTCTTTTTAAATCAGGCCTTCCTCATGTTTACTTGTAGCTGACAAGTTTGATGCAACAATCTTGATTAAGTGAGCTTGCTTTTCTTCTTCTTTTTATCTTGGTATGACTTGTATGATGTGCTTTAGCTTTCTGTTTCTAATTTTTGAAATACACACCCAATGTTATCTTCTTAAAGTTGTGTAATTTATTACTAGGAAACCTTGCAGAGTAAGTAGTCTTCCAATTAAATATCCTCCTGGCTCACAATCAAAGCACTTTTCCTGCTGCTCTGAAATCTCCACCTGTCATTTACTTCCTAGTTTACAAATGGTTTCACCTAGAAACTACTGCTTTATTCTATTTGCCAGTTTGTTGGGAACGGTGAATAAAGATAAATAATAAGTTGGCAAGCTTGATAACGTGCTCTTTAATAACTTAAACCTTTTCCCCTAAGATAAATACATCCTCTTCCAACCAGTTAAACGACATTCAAATTTCTCCGAAATAGGATTCCATTCCAAATTCCCATTGATTTAAGAGAAACCCCCAACAGCATGCCAAGATAAGCCATAGACAATGATCCCACCTTGGAATACAAAAGATCAGCCTGCTCATACACATTCTCCACCTCACCCACCAGCACCATCTCACTTTTTCCCAAATTAACTCGCAACCCAGTTACTGCCTCAAAACATGTCAGTAACAATCGAATGTACACAATCTGTGTAGTGTCAGCATCACAAAACAGGATGGTATCATCAGCAAATAATTAATGTGGGACAGACAACCCACCAGCATCAGAATTCCCCGCCTCAAATCCTTTAATAAGTCCTGCACCCTCCATCTTCTACTGCATTCTACTGAGAACTTCCATGAAAAAGATGAAGAGCAAAGAAGTTAATGGGCCCCCCTGCAGTAATCCCCTAGAAGAGCCAAAAAATCCACAAGGAGACCTTAACCAAAACCAAAAATTGTTCTGTGCGCTGATACAAGTATGAATTTATCCTCTCCACTTTTCACCAAACCCCATCCTCTTTAATAAATAGAGAAGAAACTCCCAATTAACATGGTCAAAAGCCTTTTCTATATCCAGCTTACAGATAATGCCAGGAATGTCACTTTTTATCCTACTATCTTCACTCATTGGCAATGAGCACCGAATCCAAAATCTGTCTTTCACCTGCGTATGCATTTTGTGATGCAGAAATAAGTTTATCCAGCACCCATTTCAATTTATTGGCCAACACCTTAGCCACAATTTTATAAATGCTACCAATCAAACTGATGGGTCTAAAATCCCATATATTGATAGCATTATGTTTCTTGGGGATTAATAATGCTATAAATGAGGCATTAGGGGATTTTTTTTTAAAAAAAATTACAGTAATGAAATTCCTCAAAAACAACAAACACATCAGCTGCAACTAACAGTGCTGGAAAAAAGTCATTGCTGCCAATTTTGGCTAGCTTTACTACACTACTCTCCTCTATTCCCCCTCCCTCCCCCTCCATCCAAACTGACCATAAAAGAAGATAATCACAAAGGAAATCCTAATTCTCTTGCTCCAGATGATAAGTTGTTTTGAATGTCACACCTAATTCTCTTGTTTTACTATCCTCTTCAGTCTGTAAACGGCTGTTGATGACTCCCTATTCATTTTTTTCATAATTTTTATTTTTAATTATAATGTTATACAATTTATATCAAAACAATGAATGTAGTTCCTGATGTCTTAATGCAACATAAAGGTAACACTGTATGGCGAGGAGAACATATCTCTGGGCATTTTTTTTTTTCATGATTTATTAGGCCCAAGATTTCAGTGAATGTTGAACATTCTTTCTGGATTTCTCTATGGCTACTTATTTGGATATGCAATTTAATGGCTCTAACCAACTGCATTTTAGGTCTTTCCTTGTGTTAATGCAACCTGTGGCTATTTCTATCATCCACGTTGTGTGTCAAAATTGCTCCATCGGGAGGATGAAGCTGCTGCAGAGGAGCTTGAGAAAAAGATTGCTGCAGGGGGGTCTTTCACATGTCCAATCCATAAATGCAGTGTTTGTAAACAAGGAGAGAATAAGAAAGATCCTCAATTGCAGTTTGCTGTGTGTCGGCGTTGTCCTAAGTCGTACCACAGGAAATGCTTGCCAAGGTACTTATTAATTGTTACTTACAAAAAAAATGTGATTTCTATTCTTGTTTTTCCAATACCAGCTATGAGAATATGCTCCTTTATAAGTAATATGTATATGCTTGATGCTTGAGTTGCTTCTATCAGGAAGATTGCTTTTGAAGATATAGAGGATGAAGGGATTATAGCAAGGGCTTGGGAAGGTCTATTACCCAACCGTATACTAATATACTGCTTGTAAGTTGTTTAAATGGGCTGCACTTTTTTCCCCTTTACTATTTGGCTGTACTTATTGAATGCTTTTGTCCAATTGACCAGAAAACATGAAATAGATGGAGAACTTGGAACTCCAATAAGAGACCACGTAAAGTTCCCTGGAGTTAAGACTACTTTTGAAAAAAAGAAGGTAACGGTGGAAGAAAATAAAAAACAAGCATCAGACTCCCTCGGAAATAAAGAAAAAGATCTGTTTAAGAAGAAAAATCTTGCCTTAGATGACTCCTTCCGAGAAAGAACTGTTGTGAAAGTAGCTAGACAGAATCAGAAGTCATCCTCAGCTGTGAAGGTGGGAAATACCAAAAATAGTGATAAAGTAATATCTGGATCAGATATCTCAAGGAAAATGAAAGTAAATAATGCATCGAGAAAGCTTTTGAATGAAAATGCAAAGTCTATCTCAATGGAGGTAGATAAGTCCTCTACTGCTGATGAAAACAAACATTCCCTAGGCTATAGGTTATTTGACCTCATGAAGTCCAATGGGAAAGTTAAGCCCAGGAAGCAGGATATGCTTAATGGTGAAGCAAATAAGACTATGACAGTTAAGCCTGCCACCAAGAAGCTGAGCAGTCCACTACCATCATTAGATGCTGATTCTGAAAGGAGGTAAATCTTCTATTTTTACTTTGAATACTTAAATCCTTTGTTTTAATGTAAATAATTAATATTAGGGCAACCTACTATTTTAGTCTTTGAAACTTCCACAAATATTTGATTTAGTTCTGTAATTTAGACTTCAAATAATTTAAAAAGTTGCAGCTAGGTCATTGCTTTAGTCAAACGTGATGGAAGATATTTACAAAGCTATTTTGACTGACATGGCATAGCCATGACTAGAGAAAAAAATTTCTTAAATCTTAAATGACTCTTAAGGACCTGAAAAGGTTGTTGGGGATTTAGTCAGTGCTATTTTGGTTGGCAGTTTTTAGGCAGAAAAGGTTGTTGGGTTAAAAAGGGGAAGAGAAACATAGAGAGAACGAAAGAAGTTCCTTTTTTTGGGGGTGGGGTGGGTTACATCTAATTAGAAACCAAAAATGAAATGCTACATGGATAAGCCATACCAACAAAGAAGTTGTTATATGATTACTTTCTTTAGGTGTGGTAAGATTGCAAATGTTTAAGTGACTTATGTTACTCACATCAATTGTCACATAAGAATTAACATGACTAGTCATCTGTTAGACTGACAGAAGAACTTAATTGTGACTTTTTATATTACTTACGGGCTTGATACAACTTTTAAATTTTATGAAATTAGATTTTTCTGTATTTTCTAAATTTTACCAAATTAGTTTTCTCTTTATATTACAAAGAAATTGTCATTGTCACATGCCATCTATTTTGAAGTTTAACTATGTATTCTTAATGGTGTCTTATTTAAAGATATATTTCTTGCAATGTAGATTGTTGGCTTTGTTGAAAGATGCCAATAAAGCAGTAACTTTAGAAGATGTTATAGAAAAGCACAAAGTTCCCTCTACTCATGCTTACTCATCAAAATATATAGTGGACAAGACCATTACTTTGGGGAAGTTGGAGGGTTCAGTGGAGGTACATGTGCCATCTTAAGTTTTCTTACTGCTGCAAATGGATGTCATCTGTAGTTATTAATGTTGTTGTTTTTGTTATTTGTATTTTTTAAATGAAGGCGGTTCGAGATGCTTTAGGGAAGCTGGAGGATGGCCGCAGTCGTGAGGATGCAGAAGCTGTGTGCGGACCTGAGGTTCTGCAACAGATATTCAAGTGGAAGGTGGTTGCCTATCCTAGAATCTTTCAGTTCTATGAGGTCCTTTTTTTTTTTTTTTTTTTTTTTGGTTATCTCAAGCTAGTAATGAAGAAAGTTCCATTTTTTTTTTGAAATTCTGTGTTGAGCGCTGCACCTAACATATCCTGTTTAGACTTGCATAGTTGTGTATTTCTAGTACTAAGGTTGTGCAGTATCAAAGATGTACATGGCGCTTGTGCCTAATATGTTCATTTTATTTTTTTAATTAGATAAAAACAGACATATTTTGGATGTTGGGGTATTTTGTGGATTTAAACCAGTGTTGATAGTTGTGACTGAATCTTTTGTATATTTTGGGCTGTGCATAAGCTTTTTATTCAAATCAAATTATTGTTACTTCTCTTCAGGGGTGGGGTTTGTTGCCCAAAGGTTTTACTAGCTAGAGGCAAGTCCAAGGGCTCTTCTTTAAAAGGCTCCCTACGTTATTTTAAAAATATATATATTTAAGATGTAAAATTTTCTGTTCTTTTTCATTTTGAGATTTCAACTCTTTTTTTTTTTTTTTTTTAATGTTTTTTCATTTTGATTGGTAGGTTATGTATGCAGTCAAACCCACGACCTCACCCTCCACTAGCTCTTACAAGGGGAGGAGGTCCTTGTGAGCTAAAGTCACTGGCTGATTTTTTTTTTTTTTTTAATAAATGTTATGGGTTTATATCGAGTCTGCCTACAGACACAACTATTTTCACATGCTAATCTAAATTATGCTCGAGTGTCAACTTGTGGTTGGATATCACATGGGACCACCATTGGTTCTTGTGAAAAAGTGGATTGGTGCACCAATCAGAAGCTGACACTTAAGCACGTTGTGGATTTGTGTCTGGAAATAATTGTCTTTAGAGTTTCCTAGTGTATATCGTATCACTTTGGAAGCTGCAGATTAGTCTCATGCAAACATTCTAGGGGTGATAGTGGTGTATGTTGTATTCGGTGATACTTCAAATGTTACTGCATATTGCAAACTTTTTTTTGTTTTATATTAGTAGGACATATGTAACTGACGATTTGAAAGAGGCATATCCTTTATTTCATGAATTTTAAAAAAGGAGGTTGATTATCCTTTTCTTGCATTGTTGACTTTGGCGCCTATGATATAGATTATAGAAAGTCTTACTCTGCCTCTTGTCTGCACCATAAATTTATTTTTTCAAACAAACAAAATTGATGAGTTAAAAAGCATGTCAATTGGGTTTGAGACCAAACAATTTGGACTCTTTTTTGTTCATGTATATGCTGGGATTGGTTATTGCAGGAAACATTATGAAATCTGTGGCCTCTGATGTTGTGTAGGTGGCTTTTTTTCAACAATTTGTGTGTGGTTGTCACTATTGAAGATTTGATAGTTAAATTGAATTTTTTTTTTGGATAAATATTATTTTATTAAATGGATATTACTTCATGTAGAAATGACACAATTAAAGAATCACAAAAAATATTGTGTACAAAAGTATTGAGACTCTAAAAACAGTGGAATAGAGTTCGCTATGTGTAAAAGCCCCTGAACAAGACCAATCAAATAAAGACCTGCGAAGGTGGCTAAAAGCTGATCTCTCGAAGAAATCAAGTTGCTCTCTTGTTCCCCTAGTTTATGGGAACTTTTATGTATTCTCAAGAAAGAGAAATAGTTTCAGAGTTCTGCTTAAAAATTTATATGAGTTCTCTATTTTTTTGTGTGGCAAAAGTTGGTTCGATAGGTTAAGATTTTGTGTTTCTGGCCCCACTTTTATTTGCTTCTGGCATATGCTCTGCAAGCTTGTCTTGTCCACATGCTCCTATTATTTATTTTGGCATGAAGGTCTATGTAACATTGCTGATATTTGTTGGATTAATTGTATTGTCACTTGATATTAGAAGGGAGGTTTTCTCTTATTCTTATTGGCTTTATTGATTTGTATTTCTACAGAGCAAGCTTAGAGTATATCTTTCACCTTTTCTTCATGGTAATCGCTACACATCCTTTGGTCGTCATTTTACAAAAGTGGAGAAACTTGAAGGGGTATAATATCTTTCTTTTTTTTTGCCTCAAGGCTATTCTAATATTGTATCATTCTTTAATATTTTATTCCGTTCTTGTATGTTATGTAATTATTTTTGTGTATTGATACATACTACACAGTTGGTTAGATCTACTACTGTTTGTTGTGCAGTCATTAGATGGCTTAAAAAATGGGGAAGAAAGAGAATAATAAACTAGATGTCTTTTGACTATTGCGATTTTGGTTTGAGTTGGGTAGAGGGGATTTGGGAAAGCAAGAAAAATGGAGGATAATCTGTTTGAGATGGTGGGGTGCATATGTGTAACTGTGTACATAATCGTGTGCAACTGGACACAGTTATGAAGTTCATGTCAAAGTTAATGTCACATCACTTTGTCACTTCATGTCTCATGTCTTCCGTGATTTTAAATTAATGACATGAGATATACTTTTGCCATTAATCATAGCATGTTTATTTTACCTCTGCTGTATATATGTTGCGCTTGTAGATATACTTCCATCAAGCCTTGGAATAGCTAAAAGCATGATTTTAAATGTGCAGATTGTTGATAAGCTTCATTGGTATGCACAAAATGGCGACATGGTAAGAATCTTTGTGCTTTGTTTATTCTAACTTCCATAGATTCTTCATGAAATATGTTTATATGTTATTTTTCATGATGGTTTAAATAGTCCTAATTATAGTGATGTAATTCTCACTTATAAAGAAATATCATCAAAATCTACAACTTCCATCCTACAAGTCAACTTAGCTAAGGAATATGCTACTTTGTAGGTTTTCATGAGAACATACTTAAAAGTATGTATTGTTATGAAGATGTTAAGTCTGACAATTCTTTTAAATAAAGCTTTACCTATGTATATGTGTTCCCTTGAAATATGTGATCAATCAAGTGATGACAGATGTAGCCCTTTGGCTTTTGGTGTTGTGAACGTGGGTCTTATTGACCAAATCACATTAATTTCTTATGTGATCAATTAAGCACGTCAATTGGACCTTGCTTGAATATCTTCACTCACATAATTTTCCTCTTGTTGGTGACTTGTAATGTAATCACCTTGTCAATCATCTTTTATTATTGGTTTTAAGTGAGAATTACATCACTATAATCCGGAATATTTCCATCATGAAAAATAAAAAATAAACGTTAGTTATTCCAATTTCTTCATGCATATTTCTAATATTACCTATGCAATTCACACTCCTCGTACTTTGCATCATATTAAAGGATTTTGTCACATCAAGTCGTGATTTGAGTTTAGCCTTCAAAAAAGTTGGGGGTTAGGTTGCCTACTAATTACCTCCTCAAACCTATAAAAATGGAAGGTTTGTGCATTGGGTACGACCTTTAATATTGTGGTGACATCTTCATAGGGGGGTTTCATGCAGATTTCTTATAAGGGAGAGTTGTCATTTATTTTTATGTGCCATTGAAGCACTAAAATTGGTTCATACCAAGTTTCTCCTTTATTGGCTAATTGTATTATCAAATATTATTACACAACTTGAGGGGAGTGTTGGAAAGTATTACACTTCCCACCAATTTAAGATGAAATCAAGGGATTGGAGCAATTGATTATATTGATATACATATAATGAATTGATGGTTGACCTATTTTCTAATTCTGTAAATTCCATTATAAATATGGATTCCCCTGTAATGTGTAATCAATCAAGTGAATGAAAGATATAGCCCTTTGGCTTTTGGTATTGTGGACAGCGGTCTTATTGACCAAACCACGTTAATCTCTTTTGTACTTCCTCTCTCAAGTTTTCTTTATCCCATAATATTTCAATTTTTTAAAATTTTGATCAAGCATTCTCCGATTAAAAACTAGGAAACATATTTTCTCACAAAAAAAACAAATTATCTTGGTCTGGAAAAGTTTATGCAGATACTGTTTGAAATTTTGTGCAACATAGACAGCTGATGGTGTGGTATTTTGCAATGTAATGGGCTGGCAGGAAGTATAAAAAAAAATACTTTTAGCAAAATATTCTCCTCTTGTAAGTGATTGCATACGGTTGGGTAGAATTTTTCCATGTAATCATATGATGTTTGAAATAGTTGATTATTGGGATTTTTTGTAATTAATAACCAATGGAATGAAAAAACAACAATATAATAAAAAGAAAGGAATTTGGAGAGCTCATAGTTTTTTAGATAATTTAGCTGATGAACGTTGTCCAGCAAAGTCTTCAGTCTAGACTCTAATCAATAATTTTATCCAATTATGGCTTTTTGTTTATTAGTAAAATTTCATTTAAAAAGCTGAAAAGGCACCACCCATGTACACAGGAGTGTACAACAGATGAACCAAAATTAAAAGTTAAAATTACATCCTCAAACAAGCAAATCAGGCAACGCAGCACAAGAAAGCACCCCCAAAGCACTTATCCACTCAAACAAAGTCACAAGGAATAAAAGCTACAAGTCATGAATTGATCTTTCATAGCCCTCAAAAGTCCTAGAATTCCTCTCCTGCCATAGACCCCACATGGCGCGATGAAGGATAATATGGTTATTTTATTGATGCATTTATCTTGGGTAAACTGAGTGAAAATGTTGGTTGGTGGGGTTAAATTCAGAGGCACATAAATCAATCACTTTTGAGACTAAGGAGACTGGTAAAACTATTAAGGTCATTTTTTCTTTGTGCTAATTGTTTCTTCTTTACTATTCTGTACAGTTGTATTGTTTGGCAACCCTTAGTCCATATTTGTAATGTTCTCTGGTTTCTTGGTAGTACCATGTTAGTAACATCATCTTTTTCAGACGGTAGAACTTGTATCTGTGCTCTATACATGGGATAATAGATTAATAGTTAAAAGATTTACTAGTAGAGTTTCATTGAGATGAATTGTCAGGTATCATTGCTAACATTGTTATTGTAATTTTTATTGTCATTCTCCTGATTACGAATTGCTCCCTTGTACAGATAGTGGACTTCTGTTGTGGTGCCAATGATTTTAGTGTCCTGATGAACAAAAAGCTGGAAGAGAAAGGCAAGAAGTGTTCATACAAAAACTTTGATATTTTTCAAGCAAAGGTATCTTTACCTTTCTAAGTTCTCATACCACTGATCTTCTGAACTAGATACTTTTTTTTTTCTATGACTTGTAAACATGGCTGTGCTAGAGATAAACCCAAGTCAACACAGACTTACTTTTTAAAGGGGTCTTTGTCCCATGTCCAGAAACATGGCAACGGGAGATGTGTTTTTAGATGTTAATGCCCTCTTATTATTATTAGGCGAAAATGATTGCAAATGGAAAGTGGCTTCTAGCTATGCTTACTAAAGAATATGGCCTTAAGATAGATATCCTAAACCCCATAATGTTATAAGCACAATAAATTTTCTGAATATGTATATATTTAAAATTCTAATTTTTTTCTTTATGAATGAGACAACTGAATAATTTAAAGGGGGACTTTCTAGGTTCTAATATTTGGTGCTTCATATGTACTACTAAAAAATGATGTTTAGTATGATGAATGAATAATGTGGAAAGTTTTTAATTTAATTTTCAATTGGTTTGAGATCGTATTGGGTTTGAAAATTAATTTGGAAAAATCTGGGTTAGTCCCTGTGGGAGCGGTTCCAAATTTTGAGCTATTAGTAGATGCTTTGGGTTGCAAGCAGGGTTCTCTTCCTACAAAATATGTAGGTCTTTCATTGGGTGCAAAATCAAACGAGAAGACACTCTAGAATCCCATCATTGAGAAGGTGGAAAGGAGGTTAGCAGGATGGAAACGGTTGTATCTTTCCAAAGTGGGTATAGTTACCTTGTTAAAAAATACTCTATCCAATTGACCAACTTATCTTCTTTCTTTTTCCCCAATTCGGGTGGATGTAGTGAGTCATATTGAACAACTCCAAAGGAATTTTCTTTGGAGTGGTTTGGGAGATGACTCAAAACTTCATTTGTTGAATTGGTCCAAGGTATGTTCTCCTATTCAATTCGGGGGTCTGGCAATTTTTTTTTTTTTAAATAATAGAATTGTATTAATCAAAAGTCCAGGTACACCAAGGGTGTACATGGATAACAATACATCAAACACATAAATTACAAAGATCAAGCATTTCTAAAAAATTAGAACAAGGAAAAAGATTAAAGGAAGAACTCCACTCCAGCAAGGTGTGAAGAAGAAGAGATTTAAATTCTGAAATAGACCATTCCTTCCCTTCAAAACATCTTGAGTTCCGTTCTCGCCAAATAATCCATAGGATACAATGTGGGACAGCCCTCCATAAATCGATGCTTCAATGCCCACCGAAGGAACCTTGCTAACTCGAAAATAAATAAGATGGCAACATAACCCATAGAAGAACAAATAGAGTCCACACCATAGACCATAATTCATAAGCAATAGGACAATGAAGAAGAAGATGATTCACCGATTCCCCACTCTTTTTACACATATAGCACCAATCTACAACGGTGACACCCTTATACCATAAATTCTCAATAGTCAAAATCTTACCTAATGTAGCAGTCCAAGAGAAGAAAGCAACCTTAGGAGGGACCTTTGAACACCACACAGGTTTCCAAGCGAAAGAAGAAATGTCAAGAGTAGAGGAAAGGGAGAGATAGTACTCACTCACTTTAAAATTCTTATTCCCTGCCGGTTTCCAACATAGTTTGTCTTGACCTTCACCATTAAGGGGCATAGAATTGATAAGATCTAGAAAAGTGTAAAATTGTTCCATTTCCCAATCTTGGGGAGCTCTAGAAAAAATATCCCAGTGAAGCCTCTGGTTAGGAAAGTGCATAACATTTGCAATAGAAGACTCCTTATTACAACTAATGTTATAGAGTTCTGGAGAAGCCTCCCAAAAAGCGCAGCTCCCCCACCACACATGATGCCAAAATTTAATTCTGTCACCAACACCAACCTCAAAGTGAATGGATTTCGAAAAGGCTGGCCAGCCTTGTCTTATGGTTCTCCAAAGACTAACACCATAAGGATTAGAGACTTCTTTTGTACACCAACCTCCCCAATCATTCCCATATTTAGTCTCACTAACCCACCTCCAAGGATGGGTTGTCTTTATTTCATATCTCCACAACCATTTCCCCAACAAAGCTTGATTGAAGGTACTCAAATTTCTAATGCCCAAACCGCCAAACTGCGAGGGAGAAACAAACCTGGGCCCATTTTACTAGACAGAATTCAGGGGACTCATCTCTCCCACTCCATAAAAAATTCCTCTGAAGCCTCAATACGAATAGCAATATCCACCTGAATAGGGAAGAGAGATAGGAAATAAGTTGGCAAACTTGAGAGAGTGCCTTTGATTAAGGTAATCTTACCACCTTTTGATGAATATAATCGCTTCCAACTTGTTAATCTTCACTCCATTCTTTCTAGAATAGAGTTCTGAATCGCTCTATCCTTGAATTTAGCACCCAAAGGCAATCCCAAGTAAGTCATTGGCAAAGATGACTGTCTACAACCCAGAAATGCTACAAGCTCCCCCATATTAGACACATTTCCAACTAGAACTAATTCTAACTTAGCCAAGTTAATGTGCAACCCTGACACCGCCTCAAAAGAGGATAAAATCTCCTGCAAATATTCAATCTGACTTGTTGAAGTATCACAGAAAATTAAAGCATCATCCACAAAGAGTAGATGGGCCACCATGAGGGTGGTATTAGACTTGGTACCAATGGTGAAACTCGAGATGTGTCCAACCAGAATCGCACCATCCAACAAGCGGCTTAACGCCTCCATAACAATAGCAAATAAGAGTAGGGAGAGAGGATCTCCTTGGCACAGCCCCCTAGAGTTCCCAAAGAAATCCTTAGGGGAGCCATTTATTAGAATTGAAAATCTCACTATGGAGATATAAAACAAAATCCACTTTCTCCATTTCTCAGAGAATCCACTACACTGCAACATATACATAAGAAAATCCCAACTAACATGATCAAAAACTTTCTCCACATCTAACTTACATAAAACCCCAGGTATCCCTGCCTTGAGCCTACCATCCAAACACTCATTAGCAATTAAGACAGAATCTAGGATTTGTCTATCCAGAACAAAAGAATTTTGAGACTTAGAGATAATCCCAATAATCACCCTTCTCAGCCTATTAGCCAGCAACTTGGAAATGACTTTATAAATACTGCCCACCAGACTAATGGGTCTAAAGTCTCTCAATTAGAAATTTGAGATGCTTTAATGAAGCGTTGTTAGGAAAATGGTTGTGGAAATTTGGGTCTGAGAGAGATGTGCTATGGAGAAGGGTGATAAGGGTTAAATATGGAAGTTCAAAGCGAGGTTGGTGCGCCAACTCTATTCCAAGCCCTTATGGGGTGAGTTTATGGAAGACCATTAGTAGTGGCTAGTCTACTTTTTCTCACTATATTAAGTTTGAGATTGGAGATGGGACTAGAGTGAAATTTTGGCATGATGTCTAGTGTGGGGATAATCCTTTGAGTGTGTGTTTTTTAGAGTTGTTCAAAATTAGTAGTGCTAAGGAGGCTTATGTGGCTGATCTCATGAAGTTCCCCAATGGGGTTCATATGGAGTTCTGGCGTGCTATTCAGGATTGAGAATTGGAATCTTTGTCTAATTTTATGGATGTTATGTATGGAGTCTCGTTGAGGGGTATTGGTGAGGATAAGATATGCTGGATAATTCGTAAGAGAAGGGGCTTTGAGGTGAGTAGCTATTATCGGACCTTATTGGGTGTACGCAACTAGTCTTTTCCTTGGAGAAGTGTTTGGAAGCCAAAGGTTCCTTCCAAAGTTGCATTCTTTGTTTGGAGTGTAGCTTTGGAGATTGTTTAGACTATTGATAATTTACGTTTGAGGAAAGTGTGGATTCTAGATTGGTGTTATATGTGCAAAAAGAATGAAGAACTGGTAGATTGTCTTTTATTACATTGTCCTGTTGTTTTTGAGTTGTGGTCTATGGAGGTCACCTTGTTTGGTATCTACTGGGTAATGCCAAAGACTTTGGTTGAGTTCCTTGCATGTCGGCAAGGTAAATTTGGCTAGCATCGTGATGGAGTTATTTGGATGGCTGTCTCTTATTGTTTGATATAGTGCATTTGGCGGGAGAGAAATAACCGGAGTTTTGAAGACTCTAAGAGGACAATGGCATATTTGAAACTACTCTTCTTTAAAACACAATCAGATTGGATGTCTATCATAGGAAGTCTTTCTATTTCTTTGGTTTATGATCTGATAAATGCTTGTAATTTGAGTTTTTGATTGTTTTGGTCCCCTGCTATATACTTCCTATATACATGGGTGACTCCTTTTTATGATATGAATAATATTTACATTACTTATCTAAAAATTTCAATTGATAATAATATAGTCTAATACCTAATCATATAGGCTACCATCCTGAGTATGAACGTTAATAAATATAAGAATCGTTGGTATTTACTTTCAGTTCTTCATTTTGATCATTTTGTAGTTTTTCTCTTTTTGGTATTGCTATATTATGTCATATTGTTGGGTGCTAGACTCTCACTCTCTTCCCAAGTGTGTGTGTGTGTGTGTGTCCATGTGCTTATATTGTTATTGGCTTGTGTTTTAAACCTTTGCCAGAATGACTTTAATTTTGAGAAGAGGGATTGGTTTACTGTCAAACCAAATGAGCTACCTACAGGGTCGAAATTGGTAAGAAATGATATCTTGTTTCCATTTAAAAATGTAAATGAATTTCTGCAGGAAAATGATTCGCTATTTGTTTCTTTCTACTTGAGCAGATCATGGGGCTAAATCCTCCTTTTGGAGTCCAAGCAGCTTTGGCAAACAAGTTCATTGATAAAGCTCTCGAGTTTAACCCCAAACTTATTATTCTCATCGTTCCATCAAACACATACAGGTACTACTTTGCAGTCCATCTCTCTCTCTCTCTCTCTCACACACACACACACACACACATGTTGACACAAGTACCTCTACAGTTCTTGCTTTTAGCCAAGGTTAGTTGAAAGGAAGTTACATTATGAATTGATTTTTCACATTTGTTGCTTTTCACCAGGTTAGATAAAAAGAAAAAATCTTATGATCTTATTTGGGAGGATGGAAAATCTTTATCAGGAAAGGTAAAGTAATGTTCTTTTTGGTTTCTCTGTGGTGGCCATATCTAAATTATTCTTTCTAGAATGGCATGGTTAATGCTGGTTTTTCTTTGTATCTCCCTTGTCAGTCATTTTATCTGCCTGGATCAGTTGATGAGAATGACAGACAAATGGATCAGTGGAATTTACATGCACCTCCACTGTCTCTTTGGAGTCGTCGTGATTGGACTGATAAACACAAAGCCATAGCTGAAGAAAATGGTCACCTCCTCAAACAAGAAGAAGAATCAGACATGAAAAAGATTCATCCTGAGAATTTAATCCATGATCATCCAGTGGACAATCAAAATCATTATGGTGATGCTTCCATGCAGACTGATGATCCCACAAAAAGTGATAGACTGGAAATATTCAGAGGTGGGTCAATTGTCATGGAAGGTAATAAAGAAAGCCCCACTTGCATCAGTGGTGATAGAGTAAACCTTGAGAGTGAGGGCCGTGGGAAGAACCAGCCCAGTGAGGCATTTGTAAGAAAGAGGAAACGTGATAAAGAACACGGAAAAGGAATGGGTGAGAAATCACCAGAGAACAAAGTGGATGGTGGCAGGACTCGCTGTTCTCCATCCAATGTAGTTGATGGAAGACCCTCACTGGAACATCTGCATTCCAAATCCCTTGAGATGCCCTCACATGCCGAGCTTGGTGAGAAGGGCCAGGAACGTAGCAGGCCTCACCGTTCTCCACCCAATGTGGTTGATGGCAGATCCTCACTTGAACGTCTACATTCCAAGTCTCTTGAGATGCCTTCACGTGCTGAGCTTTGTGAGAATGTTCAACATTTTGAGCCCAGCATATCTGGTTCTCATATGCAGTTTGCAGCAGCTTATGGTGGGAGCCCGGCTAGCAAACACAATGAGATGGGCAGCACATATAATCGGAGTGGCGATGACCCTTACTTAACTGGGACTATCCATAGAATGTCAACTGGTGTTAGTCCTGGTTCTGATTATAGGGCTAGAAGCGTGGAGGAACAGCTTCCGGGGTACACAAGGGACAGCTCAGATGGTCTTGGTTACAGATATAATATTACTCAGGTGGAAGAGAACTTCCAGAGGGACAGAGAAATAAGGACACGGCTTCGCTATTATGGACAGCTTGAGCCTGATCTGCCAAGATATAATTATCTAGCAGGTCATGATTCTGGATATGGCCGCATTGGATCAGTGTCATCTACTTATGTTCATCCAGCTCCACCAGCTGATTTGTCTTACAGGATGAATACGTCAGCAATGCAGCGATATGCACCCCGACTGGACGAGTTGAACCACACAAGGATGAATACTTTAGGATCTGAGTCACATCTGATGAATAGAAACAGCTTTTATGATCCTCGAGCACCCCCACCTGGGTATCAAGGCAGCCCAATGGGTTTTGCTCCTGGTCCTCACAGTTCCTATTCACACCAGAATTCAGCAGGTTGGCTGAATGAGTAGTTATTTCACCACATACCTTTTAGGCTTTATCCTTAGCTGTTGACTGGCTAGGCTCTTAGACTCTAATAGTTGAAGTTGTTTTGTACATCACTTCCCAAGTTCAAAGTTGCTTCTAGTTCTTCAAGTGGAAGCTTTTGCTCTTTGAAGCAATTTGTTCCTTAGATAGTTTTTTTTTATTTTTTTATACATCATTGTATTTTTTTTTCCTCCTTGCTATTTAATTGATCTCCATGGGAATTATGAAGTATACAATATTACGACGCAAAGTAGGAAGCTCATTATGAACCATCAACGCGGTTTTTCAAAGAACAGACCTTACGAGCTGATTTAAAATTGTAGTTCTGCAAAGAACAGTTAAAGCTTGCGGTTGACTTCAAATCTAGAAACTTTACACCGCTCACTGATTTAGCGCAATGTATGTGTGGTCTACATATTTAAAAATTCTGGGTCCCCACAAAAGCAAACCCAACCACTGTATATTTTTTTATTTAGAAAGTATGTTAAAGTTTAAACTCAGGCTTAAATTAATTGTAGGACTGCAATCTGAGTCATTATCTGACTGGTCCGTCATGCTAAACTACTAAATTTCTAATGCTGTAGCCCTTAAGTGATCCTATATTAAATGTAATTTTTAAATTAAGTAGATCCAGAGCCAAAGACCTGCAGTCGCCACCTCAAATCAAGAACTTCATCAAGATATAGATCATAGTCATCGCTACTTGGTCGCTGCTAGAAAGAGAGGCAAAAAAGAAATGGATTCTGAAATCAAGAACCTCATGAAGGTATGGTTCACAGTCGTCACATCTCTTTGTTATTGTTACTACATAGTTGCAAGGATCCCAAGAGGAATGATAAGGCTCCTCTTCCTCCTCCCCATCTTTTACCTCTTCACCATGCTCCCTTGTAACATCAACTCTATCAATCTTGGTGGCCCCACTGCATTCTTCCTCGGTTGGCTTGGCAACCTCAAGCTCCTTCTCTTTGTCTTCGACCAAGGCCCTTTATCACCACCCCCACAAAAACTTCTTCATTTCATATCCATAGCTTGCCTTCCCATTAAACTCAAACAAGGCCCACCTCTCAACACCAAAAACAATAAAAACCCATCTCACAAAAACATCCCAAAATCCTACAAAAGTGCCTAGATCTATCTTGTTGGTTATAAAAGCCTTGTTTCTTGCCATGATAATACGTGCCTATGACAATAGACCAATTTTACATCCATATGTTATTTTAACTCTACTGTTGCCACTTGCCACATCTACCTTGCTGTAGAAATTGTCCTAGCGTTGGCTGCTGCCCTAGTTCAAGCCATTTTTGGGTTTGAGATTGAGCCACAATTCAATGAGCCTTACCTTGCCACCTCACTACAAGACTTCTGGGGCTATAGGTGGAACATTATTAGTCATCAAATAGCCCATGACCCACAACCCGACCCAAAAACCCGACGGCCCACTAGGTTAATGGGCGGCTCGGCCCGTTGTTATTGAGGCTCATGGGTAGCCCACTAGCCCAGTGCGTCAGGTTGTGGGCTAGTTTTTATGCCCATGGGTACCCGATGGGCTAACCTAGTAGCCCAGCCCGTTAGCCCAGCCCAATAACTCATAATTCATAACAAAAATATTGAAGTGTATGAAGGATTGATCTTGAGATATTATAGAGGAATTTCTTAAGAGAACTCCCTCAACTACTAAGATACTCTAAGTAATTATGCTAAACTTAGTTTACTAAATATATATTTTTCTAGTAGTCTAGCAAATTTGAATCAACCATTTGACATTTTTTTTTATTAAAGATAAAAATAATAAACTATTTAAAGCCTTAATAAAAAAAAATTAAATAGGTTTCCATCAACAAAACAAAAAATTAAATAGATTTGATTGTAAAAAAATTTGTAATTAAGTATTAAATTCTTTAATTCTTTCCTTTAAAAAAATAGATTGATTATTCCCTTATAAAAAATTGATTCTTTCCTTATAAAAATAATAAAATAATATGCTAACACAAATCTATGGGTAACCCATTAGGCCCAACCTGATAGCCTAGCTCGCTAAAAACAAAATAGGCATTGCCCATGGACAGGGTTATGGGTTGAGGTTTTCTCTTTCGGCCCAACCCAACCTGGCCCGTTAACTAGTTAATAGTCCATTATGCCCAGCCCATTGTGCCCATGGGTCAAGTAAAAATGGGCTGGGCCGGCCCAACCCGGCCCATTGATGACCTTAATGTTACTAATATTTTACGACCTACCATTTACATTCCCATCTGTTGTTTTTTTGCTCATTTAATTGGGCCACGTTGGGTTGGTCTACCAGCCATTATTTTAGCATTCTTTTAGTGTCAGGCCTATCTCATGAAGTAATATATTTTTACTTCACACGTGTGCATCCCACGTGGGAGGTAATATGGTTCTTTGTACTACATGGCTTCTGCACGGTTATTGAGGTTGTTGTGAAGAAGGCGGTGATCGACAAGTGGCAGTTGCACTGGGTAGTTTCAGGGCCAGTGACGATTGGGTTCGTAGCAGTGACTAGTGGTTGGTTGTTCTTTCCACAAATTAATAAGGAATGGTGTGGATGTAAAGGTCATAGAGGAGTACTCCATTTTGATTGATTTTGTCAAAGTCAACCTACCATTGCAATTGCCCTTGGACAAAAGTTAGTGTCCCATTTTTTAAAGGTGCATACCACACTTTTTTGGTAAACTTCAATGTATTAAATCAAAAAGACAAACAAAATCAGGCATCTTCCTCACAAACAATAGCCAAAGAGGCTGGAAGATTGCCTGGAACAAAATAGAGAGAACCTAAACAGTTAATTGCGTACTTTGCTGTCACATGAGTAGCAGCGTTTCCACTTCTATTAATCCAACTAAAAAAACAAGAGGAAAAAGACTTAGCCAACTGACAAATATTGAAGACATTGGTAGAGATTGCCCACACGGGGAAGCCTGAAGGGTCCAAGATGGCATCAATGCTGCTTTTTGAATCACTTTGCACTGCAATATTCCTCCAATTTGCCCCATACGCAATGTTCAAAGCCCATAGGATAGTTTCGGTTTCAGCAATAAGAGGGGAGCAAAGAGGTATGCTTTTAGCCCAGACTTTAAGCACAGTACCACGTTCGTTTCTAGCAATTACTGCTAAGGCTGCCTTTGATTGGGAGATGGTTGCATTGACGTTAAGCTTGACAGTACCCGCAGGGGGAGGCGCCCACTTTACAGAGTCCTTACTTAGACGGAGAGTCTCACAAGGAGATAAAATCCGAGAGTATTCCTTGAATTTAGACTTGATCCTCAAACAGGTTGCATAAATATTAGCAGGACTTGTAAGATGAAGAACCTCATTCCTAGTGTGCCAAAGTTCTTCCAGAGTGATTGCCATATTGAGAGTAAGTCTCCAAAGGTCTTGGGATTGGCAAAGGGTTGAAGGGGGGTCTAGGATGACCTTTATAATATCACTGGTGCTAGTGAATTGACCATAATCTGGTCTGAACCCCCAGCAAGCCCCAAACCAGATAGCTTTCGCTGCTTGGCATCTAGAGAACAAGTGAATGGCAGATTCTACCTCTTGGTTACATTGTACACAACTCGGGTCGGGAATGTCCAAGCGACACATAAGGTTTTCCCTTGTGGGAAGAGCATTGACAGCTACTCTCCATAAGTACATTTTTAATCTTTCTGGGCCTCTGATTTTCCAAATTTTGGACCAATTCACATCGAAAGGAGCCTAAGTAGGGAGATCCAACATCAGTTCTTTGTATGTGGATTTCACCGAGAAACAACCTTTGGATTCAGGGATCCATATGAGCTTATCAGGTCTAGGCCTTGATGGTAATGGGATGGAAAGGATGGCGTGTGCTGAACTGGGGTTAAAGATGTCAAGCACCAATGAGGTTTTCCAAGTGTGGAGCTCATGATTGATGAGGTGGGCTACCTTCATGGGCGATTGTACCAAAGACTCCACCTTTAGAGATGGGATGAAGTTTTGAACCCAAGGCACCCAAGGATCCAACCACATATCAACGGATTCGCCTTCTCCAATAAGGAAGCGAGCACCTTTCTTGATCACCGACCTTGCTTTCTCAATTGCTTTCCACGTGGGGGAAGCATATTTAGATGCATCCGCCTGAAGCCAATCCTCTTTGACCTTGTATATGGCTCTAAGGATCCTCATACAGAGGCTATCCCTTTTGGTTGCTACCATCCAAGCTAGTTTAGCCAGCAGAGCAGAGTTGATACTTTTTGCTTTTTTGAACCCTAGGCCACCAACACTTCTAGGGCAGCAAAGATTTTCCCAGCTTCTCCAAGCTATAAATCTGCCTTCCCGCTAAGAGGGTTTCCACCAAAACCTTCTAACTAGTGCATCCAACTTGTCACAAACCTTATTGGGGATATCGAAGGTGGACATGGAGTAGATGGAGATGGTTTGTGCTACCGAGTTGATTAGAGTCTTCTCCCTGCCCAAGACAAACATTTGCTTCTCCATCCAGTAAGTTTAGCTTCGAGTTTACCTTGGAGAAAAGCAAAATCCTTAGAGGGGGCTTTAGACAAAAACATCGACACTCCAAGGTAGACCGCATCCTTTTTTAAGCTTTTAACTTGGAGAATACCCTTTATGGACCTACGGGCTTGGTTTTGGGTGTACTTGGAGAAGAAGACACCTAACTTGTTTTTATTTATGGCTTGCCCTGACCATCTACAATACTTTTCAAGAGTTTTCACTAGGCTTGCTGCATCTTTTCTAGAGGCCTTAGAGAACAAAACCACATCATCGGCATACATCACATGAGTGATGGTTGGGCCATTGATACTTGTTTTAATGCCAACAGCATTTTTTAGTTTAAACTCATGATCGATCAATCTGGATAAAACTTCCTGCCCCAAGGTAAAGAGATATGGCGAGAGTGGGTTGCCTTGCCTTAGCCCCCTACTGGGTTTAAAACACTCTGACTTACCCCCATTCACAACCACCTCAAAAGACACCGATGATATGCAGGCAATGATCTAACTTGTGAATGTTTCATTGAACCCGAAGTGAAGGACAGATTCCAAAAATTTCCAATTTACCCTGTCGTACGCCTTTTGAAGATCAAGCTTGATTGCCATGAGGCCAGGCTTGGTTTTACAAGTCTTGAAGCTATGGAGAACTTCCTAGACAATGATTTGATTTTCAGCTATCCACCTATTTGGTATAAAGGTTGATTGGGTCGAAGAGATCATTTTGTCTAACAGAGGTCTGATCTTATCCACCAGAATTTTTGAGATGATTTTGTACACCACATTACACAGACTGATTGGCCTGAAATGGTTAACTGAGGTGGGGTTAGAAATTTTTGGGATAAGCACAATTAGAGAAGCACAATTTTTGGGATAAGCACAATTAGAAATTCTCCAAGGTGCATACCACACTTGTATGTTGTATCATCATTTGTCCGCAGTCCCTACAATTACAAAGTCACATCTATCTATTCGTGTAATCAATAGCTTAGAAAAATATTCTTCACAATGGATGAAACTTTGTACTAATGAAACCAAATAAAGAAAAAAAATTGTTTTAAAAATGCAATTGAATGGTTCACACTTGTGTTTATAACTTCATTACTTGATCTTATATATTAAATGATGTCCTTTTGCTTTATTATTATTATTATTTTTTTTTTTGCTTGGTTCATTGCTTTATTATTATTTTATGATGTTCTGTAATGGGCTTCTAATGCACTTGATGATGGCGTGGTGAGCGATCAGATGTCAGAATAATTAAAAAAAAGAGTGGTCACAATGTGTTAGACAATAAAGTGGCAATATATTTTGCTTAACCTTTTATTTAATTTAATTGTGTGACGAGTAATCGATAGTACTTCCATGCACGGTGACATGAAATTCCCTCCTACCACATTTATGGGGAATTAAACAATGAATTTAATTAGTAAAATTCACCATGAATATAAATGTGAGAAAAATAAACACCATGTCACTATACTCATAAAGCACCAAATAATTATTTGTGTGTAACTATTAAGCTTTGAGTGCAAAAAAATTGAGCTCAAATTAGCAATCTTCTTATAGATGGAGGGTTTGGTATTGTATGTTACGACTCTGGAATAAAACTCAGCATCCATGTGTTGTCAAGCTTTATAAAACTTCTTAATTACTTTAAATAATAATAGGTTGCAACATTTTTGCTTCTTTTACTATGATTTGCATCTCGGGTATGCTTCTTGATCAATTTGTGATAAGTGCACCAGGTTCTTGAATATGCTTTTGCCTAGTTTCACAGCTCTAATTTGTTCGGGTGCCAATTTATCTTTTAAGTTTCACACTTCTAAGTCCCAAGCCCCCTTGATTTTGTACAATTAGAATATTATTTAAGGGATAAAACTAAAACCTAGGTACAAATGGTTAGGCATTGCATATTAGGTTCTCCAATTAAATTTAACTTGTATTGACCAATTCAATTATATGATTATAAATTTAAAAGTCATAAGAAAAGATAATATTGTTCTTGTTGCATTCATAAAAGTATGTCGATGAATTCCTTTTCTTTTTTTCTTTTTTTGAGTAAAAAAAAAGTAATGGCTAAATTTATTTAATGGTTGTTTTTCACTGGTGGCTGAAGCTTCAGCTATAAGATTGGGAATGCAAGTTGCTAGCAAAAAGAATTGGAGTAGAGTTGTATTAAAGAGCGACTCTTGAAGGAATGCATCCTCCATTTATCTCATCCAATGGAGACAACAGCATGGTCAATTGAATGGTTTATGCAAGACATATGTTCTTTATCAATTTCTTCCTCTGTTTGTTTTCTTTGGATCAGAAGAGGGGCTAATGTTACCGCTCATGCTCTTGCCATATGGGCGCTCTCTTGTAATTTTGCAAGCCCTGTTTCTTTTGCTATTTGCCCCCATTCTGTCTTCAATGTTTTGAAAGGGGGTTGTGTTGTGTGGCTTTTATGTTGTTTCAATAAAATCTTTATTTGAAGCAAAAAAAAAATCATTTAATAACTTTTTATACATTTCAAAAAAAAAATAAAAACTATGTGCAAATATTAAGAAAAGCATACAAATGACAAAAAAAAAAAAAAAAAGTTCTTACTAACAAATAAACTATTAAGAAATATTTTACACAAAACAACTTAAAGAACCTGAGTTGCTTACCCAAATACAGGGCAATAAGCAAACATTAGCAATTATTACATCACAATTCTATACAAAACTATAATGAAACACAAATTCCAACTAACCAGGCTACACTAATTTGATACAACTTATCTAGAATTAGCACTGATAGGGAATATTTTCACCAGAGCAAAGTAAGTCTAACACACGAGGGTCGCCATGTCTTCTAGTGATCATCACATATAAGAGGATTGTCAAGTACCCATGTCTGGTACCCTGCTATGCAATCCGTCCCATGCTTATTTATCCTAAACACCATAGAGACAGATAAATGTGTCCTGATGGACGATCCTTCACATTTAGTCTTCCAAGCCATTTGCATATCCTCCACTTCACTATCTTCATATGGAAAGAACTTGCACACCATGCTAATGATCCTTTTATATATTTGTATCCTCCAAGTATGGGAAGTCAAATCCAAAGAACTTAGGTAATTAACTCCACTATGCTTTCTACAAGGGAAAAGCCTAAATTCATGGGAAATTGGTCAACCTTATACCACTATATAAGTATCAAGCCCCCACCTTTCCAAGGTACATGTAATTTCCTAACTCTCATACTTTTGGAGTTATTAGGAATCATTAAGTTACTAACTTAGCCTTTGAAGGGTTTTTAGTCTACACCACACATTCTTCAGGTACCCTAACGACTGCGCATTTAGATGATTGACTCACTAACAATTCATTACATCATCAAGCACATTGTAAACCCTAGAAATTGCACCAGCAACATAGACTCAACTAGTAAACCAATCCCTACTTAACTTGGAGATACTAACTACCCTAGCAACTTTGATTGAGCTTAATTATAGCCAACGCAAAAAACTAACCGAGCATCTTTGGCTGCATCAAGCTATTATGGGCCACAATGCTAGTTTTATTCACGATATTCGTGGTATTAGGCCTAATGCACAACATGCTAATCGAGAAGACTATTGAATACAAATCTTCTGTATCATTTTTCGACACTCCATCGGTGCTCTCTGTAGGTTCTTCACATTTTATTCCTCAAATAGCTCCAATCACTACGCGTGTAATGATCAACTCACTAATAATTTTGTGCATCATCACATAGTATTATAGATCATCTATAATTTGTTCTTTTCAAATCCCAAAAATTAATTAATCTTTTCATTGACAATAATATATTTATCATTTCCTATAAATAAATAAAAAAGATAATTAGATTTTCTATTTACCTAGAGACAACATTTATTAAGAGAAAATAATTACCAATAAGATACATAATTTGGAATTGTGATTTTGAAATTTAATAATTTAAATCTAGAGTCTAGACCCACAAATTACTTAATATCTTTTTATTGGATGCAAATTTTGACAAATCTACCATTGGATTACATGTTCTTTTAATATATCTTATGCTTACTAAATTTCATGATAATCAAATATCAATAGCTATATTATCAAAATTTCAAGTTTTTGTAGCTTAAACCTATGCATCAAAAATGAGTTTAAGGATATAATAAATATTTGATTAGCATAAAATTTAACATGCATGGTAGGAATATATAGCGCATGTAATATAATGGTAGGATTTACAAAATATGAATTCAATATAAAGTAATTATATATTTATGTAATATAACATTACTTAAAATTACACTAAATGTAACTTAAACCTAACACAATTTATTAAGTGTTTAGCTTAAACCCAACCCAACCCAATTGAATAGTAAATAGTATTGGATTTGACATCAAATTTGGTACATTTGGTAAGAACATATAAAACATATAATCCTACACTGAGATTTTTTGAATTTTATTTTAATAAAAAGTTATTAAATTATATATGTTCATTTTTAAACCCCTTAAAACAAAACCAAATTAATCTAGTTAATTAGCCAAGTAATTACTTAGTCAAATTATCAGATCTAGGTTAATACAGATATATCATACTATTGTAAAGTGCGGAAAATAAAAAACACAACGATATGATAACCTAGGAAAACCAAATCGGTAAAAAACCTGGGAAGAATTTAACCTAGTTATTCTCAAGGTAAAACAAATCCAATGTGGGGACCGTTCGATTAATAGGCCCATAGGGTTCAGAATTGATTCAGGATTGTTGGGCCCGTGGCCCATCCGAGGATGTGTATCCGTCCGAGGACACCATACTCCTCAGCAATATGCGTCTGAGGACGATCGTGACGTGGTCTTACTGCGATCAGATCTCCGAATTAGGTCACCGTAAAGGATAAGAGTAACCGACTAAGGATGAAAGAGATAAGGCAAACAAATATTTGTAACTACAGCTGCCTCCGCATTAATGACCTCTCAACCAACTCTCTGGCCGCATTAATGTGGAGGTGATACCTGAACAGTAAGGAAGCAGCCTTACAGCTGTCCATAGGAAGTTCCAGGAGGTGCCAGATGGGACAGAAAAGAAATCCTCTGGACCCAACCTACACGTGTGCGGTAAGGATGGAGCGCAAATGGGAGTATATAAACTAAAAGAAAAGCATGAAGAAGGGATGAAAAACAGAAAAAGAAAGGAAAAGAACAGACATAAGAAAAAAAGAAGAAAGTAAGAGTGGAGAAGAAGAGTTGCACTGGTCACTAAAGAAAACATTCATGGTACCAACTTTAAACATTTAACGTTCTTGAGAGTGAATCTTTTTAAGAGGGACCACAGTTAACCTAGTTCTTTACACCCACGCTCTACAAATCATATTGTTTGGGCCTTTTTACGTACGAACCCAATATTGTTTAGGTTCGTTACAAAATCGTGTCCTTACATCCAATATGAAAGAATTAAAGTTTACACAATAGTGACTTGGACCACTAACATCCTATTACTACCTCGAATAGGAAACTTACTACCACGACCACGTGATAGCTCCAAGTCCATGGACTACTTCTTTCTTGGATTCCCAGCAAGTACAAGCACTCCCGCTTATATATCTTTAAGCTCTTAAATCTACAACTGAATTGATCACCAAGCTTTTGACATCAATCTATGTTTCACTAATCACATCTTGTCATATATTTATTTAATTTTCTTTATAAAATAGCCAAAGTTTAAAATGAAAAAAGATAAATACATGATAAATTATAATTTATAGAATATAAAGTGAAATGCAAAATATGGAGGGCGTTTGGATTGCGCTGAAGGTGGCTAAAATACAATGTTGCATTTTCCATTTTTTTTTTTTTTAATTTTCAGCCGCACTATTTGACCAAGTCAACTGTGAATAGTGCGTCTGTGCACTGTTTACGGACCCACAAATTCTACTTTTCAGCAACTTTTTTATTAAAAATGGGTCTCATGATACTATTCACACATTTAAAAATTATTTTGTTACAATTTTTTCAGTTTCAACAAAAATAAGCACAATCCAAACGGACCTATGGTATAAAAAATATCCCTTGAAAATAGGACAAAGAGAAAAGATTCTTTCAAATGAAAGAAAATAAAAAAAGAAAAGAATTTATTAATTTAATTAGAGCTTTACAGCTGGTTACCACAAAACTACTCTGTCCTCCACTATCGATTTAAGAAATAATAATAATAATAATAATAATAATAATAATAAAGTACTCACAAGTGGGGAATCAATGACTTGTGCCACGCTAAACACTAGATAAAGGCACTTGAGAGTTGAGAGTAGCCCAGAAAGAAAATTTCAACTGGATTTCGAGCATTGCAATCACTACTACTGCTACTGTAAGTTGTCATTTTTCACACATATTATTCATCTCTTTTATTTCCTTCCTTTCATTTTTTCCTTGAAATGGAAAAATCCATATCAAATTGTTTTCTTCTTCCTTAATTTACTTTCCTATTAGGTTTTTTTTGGTTATCTATATTATAATTCAAGATTTTTACTACTATATTTCCAACGGTTTCCATGAGAACTCAAGGAACCTCATTGTCATCATCTTCTTCCTCAACATCTCGGCCGAGTTTTAGGAATTTGTTTGTAGAACTTGTATTTGTTTTTTGGCGATGGATGGGCGTTTTGCTTTTTAGGTTTTAGGAATAATGAAGAACTTGAGAGAGCGGAATCTATTTTTCTCTAGAGCTCATAAAAGAGAAGGGGAGATTACACTTTACCCCTAAACTATACCCTTTTTACACTTATTTTTAAACTATTACTCGAGTACCACTTGTTTGTGGAGCTTAGTTGTGTTTTATCCGAATTATGATCCTACCCAATATAAAAGTGCTACAGTCTTTAATGGGATTTTTTCTGAGGCTTTGTCCATGGAGTGGAGGCTTAGGCAAATCTTTGGCCCGTTTTTAGCCCATTGGTGAATCCTGTGCGTGGGGATAGAAACTGTGGTTTGGTGTGTTGTTTTGAGATAGAAAAATGTATTGCCACATCTTGTATTTTTCCTTGCGAATAGTGAAATCCATGCAATTCTGTGGATGTAAGCAAATTTTTCAAACTACGTAAATATTGTCTTGTGTGATTGTTTTCTTTGGGGCATATTTTTTTATTATCTATTTTGCATCTCATAGATCACGGAATTTCGTGATATTACCTATGACACTTTCCCCTAAACTATTACCCATGCAACACTTTGCACCCCATCCCAGGGTTAATAGTTCAGGGAAGTAAGTGTTCTTTCTCATAGTTTAGGGTCTAGGAGGTAAGCGTAAAAGATGTCATAATTTATGTGGATAAAGTGTACGTTCTCATAGTTTAGGGGCTAAGTGTAGAAAGGGGTAAGTTTAGGGGGGTAAAATGTACATTCTTGTAGTTTAGAAAGGTAAGTGTAAAAATTTTCATAGTTTAGGGGGTAAAGTGTAATATTCCCAAAGAAAAAGAAAAATCAAGATTTTCTATCATCACCTAAAAAAAAAAACAAAACAGGCAAACAAATAAACAATGCATCTTCAACATGAATTTTTTTTTTCTCTTCAATTTAAAATTTATTAAAAATAGTTTAATATTTATAGTATATTTCAACTGTTTCCATGAGCCATGAGCTGCCAGGGAGCCTCAATGTCATCACCATATACTTGTTCAACACCTTAATGGAAATATGAGGTGTTTCTTAGTTTAAGAGGCATGGACACCTGTAGAGGTTTTCTTGACCATCTATATGCTGCTTTGCAACAGAAGGGCATTTTGACCTTTTAGGGATGATGAAGAACTTGAGAGAGGAAAACCTATTTCACCAGAGCTCTTGAAAGCAATAGAAGAATCGAGGTTTGTTATTGTTATTTTCTCAAGAAACTACACTTCTTTGACATGGTGCGTAGATGAATTTGTCCATGTTGTTAGATGCAAGAAAGAGACGAAATCAATGATTTTTCTCATTTTTTATGATGTGAATCCATGTCATGTACGGAAACATATGGGAACTTTTGGACAAGCCTTTAATGAACATGAAAAATGTTTTAAAGAGAACTTGAAGAAGGTGAAAATGTTGAGAGCTACTTTGAGAGAAGTGACCAATCTATCTAGTTGACATTTACAAGATCGGTAAATTTCCATAACAAATATATTTCTTTTTATTTTTAAATAGCTAATGTTTTCTCAAAAATCATGATGTGTGTGTGTGTATATATACAATTATTAGAATGCAACATAATATGCATGGATTGAAATATTACAACATATATTAGTTAAGATTTTTTCGTATTATTAGAAATAGCTTGTGACCTCTGCTTTACGACATAGGAAACACTGTTGCAATAATTAAAAAAGGAACTACTTGATTTAAGGACAACTTTCTATGAATTATAAATCTATTAAGATTTTCTCTTATCTTCATTATTATTATTTTTTGGGTAAATTATAATTTATGCTTTGTGGTTTTGCTATTTTACAATTTAGTTCACAAAATTTTATTTTTGGTGGAAGGCACTTGCCATGGCACCAAGTTTTGATCTCTTGACGGACTATATATTATGATGACTATAAAAATTAATTTTATGATGAAGAATCAATTATTGAGTTGCGTAATGCTTTAATTTTATGGACAAACATTCAACAATTCTCTAGCTTATAACTAAGGGAGTTAATTTCGTACCATAGGTCATTTTAGTTTGGTTGGGGAACAAAATATTTCGGTACTGGTATACCATTTCAGGATTACCACTATTTGTATACTTGCATTCTTATATATATGTTTGTATTTATTTATGTATGCATTTGTTTATATTTCTGTTTATCAACATATAATTTAAAATTCACATATTTTATAAGCCCTACTATTGGCCTAAGTACATTAACTCAATGTATTAGCTTAAATAATATATATTTTTATAATATTTTTTATTATACTAGCCGAAATATCAATACAGGCCCAAAAATTTCCTGGTACTACTAGTATAAGCCAGTATAATCCGGAATTTATGCTGTACATATCGATGCTAATTTTATAGCCAGTATGATATATACAGCCGGTATGAGTACAATATTGACTTCCTTGTTTATTACACTTTTTAGAAGTTAATGTGATGCTTCAACAACCAAAAATTACCTTTTGTCAAAGTATAGATTGGATTAAGTTTTTACATTGGGCATGTAAGTCCTTTTTTAAAAGGATTTAGTTTGGCCCAATCATTGTTATGGGTTAAATAAAATCCTTAAAGTGCGTTTTAACCATTTTATTCACAAAGAAATTGTTTACATAATTTTAAAGAAGTAGAGCTTCTAGTAGTTTATAATGATATTAGTGCCTAAATAGAAATTCAAAGAACACCTTCTCTTAAGGGGGAAAAAATCATAATTTGGGCCTTGACTAAAGAGGTAAAAACTTCCATATTTGCTGGCACTAAGGCTTAATTTTTATTATTTGTACTCAAGCAACGTAAAAATTTGATGGATCTATTTCAACTAAGTATAATGAAAAATATAGCTCTGAAATATATAACTAATATAATATACAATTCTTATATGAGTAGTTCTACTTCTATCCACATTGCATGAGCTAATGAATTCACATATGTTTGAGCAAGGAGTATTCTTGCCTAATATTTTTCTTCCTCCCCTGTGGTTTTTTAATCATGTTTGGACCATCATGTAGTTATTTTATATCTTGTTCACAAGCATGAGTCAGAATTTATCCTAAACATTGTGGAAAATGATGATTTTATAATTGGTTAGGAGCATCTCATAAATATTTCCCATCTTCTTTGCAGGCATGAGTCAGAATTTATACAACACATTGTGAAAGAGATGATGGATAAATTGAGTTCAAAATCCTCAAGCATTACCAAAAACTTTATAGGAATACAATCTACTGTGGCAAAATTGATCCCTTCGTATTTAGGTTTTGAGAATAATGTTTACATTATTGGGATTTATGGTATGGGAGGATTGGGAAAGATAACTCATGCTAGCTTTATTGCTAATGTTAGGAAGATTTTAAATAAACACAGGCTTCCTAGATTACAACAGCAGCTTCTTGCAAACATTTTGGAGGACAGAAAAATAGATATAAGGAATGTTTATGAAGGAGTTGAAATGATTATGAAAATGTTGTCATAAAAAAGTTCTACTTGTTATAGATGATGTCAACCAATTAGACCAATTAGAAAAATTGGCTAGAGAGTTTGGATTGGGGAGTTGGATCATCATAACAACTAGAGATGAACATGTGTTGGTTCAACATGGAATACTTAAAAGATATAAGCCTAACATATCAAATAATGATGATGCTTCAAAACTTTTTTGTTTGAAAGCTTTGGAAATGGAGGAACCCAAAGAAAATTATACGCAGCTCTCCCGAAAAGTTGTAGAATATGCTAGTGGCCTTCCATTAGCTCTTGTTACTTTGGGTTCCTTTTTGGTTGGAAGAACAATAGATGAATGGCAAAGTGCATTGGACAGTTTCAAAAAATATGAAAGGAGAAATATTTGATATACTTCAAATAAGTTACGATGGACTATAAGAAATGTGGAAGGAGGTATTTTTGGATATTGCATGTTTCTTTAGAGAGAAGAAGAAACATATAGGAATACAAATATTAGAGAATTGTGGTTTTGATGCAATAATTGGTATTAGTGTTCTTGCGGAAAAGTCTTTCCTAACCATAGATGACAACGAAATTTTGGGGATGCATGATCTACTAAAAGAAATGGGTGAAAAAAATTATTTCTAGAATTAGGTGGAAAGCTTGGAAAGCAGAGTAGGTTATGGCTTTTTGAGGACTTGCTTCGTGTATTGGAGAAAGATATGGTAAGAACAATAACAGCTATAATTTTATTTCAGCAAATAAGATTTAGTAGGTATAGTGACATAATTGTGTTCAATAAATTAGTTCTTTTTAAAAAATATACTCCAATAGGTAAGTGGTTACCTTAGTATTTAAGTAGCAAAATAAAGAATAAAACATTCATTTACCATGCTAAGATATTGTCAATGACGATTTATTATATTTTGAAAAAATAATACCTCTTTGTAATTGTTTATAAAATTGAACTTATTTTTCTTGACATAATCAACCAATCTTTCATTTCTTGGTTACTATCTAGAACAAAAGGCTATCTTAACATTTTTTTATATTAGTCTGTAGGCTTGATTTTCTTTTTCCATCACTGTAAAAGTAATGTTGTAATCGCCTATTTGTTCCCCTCAAAGTCTTGAATTTCCAAAAGGTAGAAGTGCACCTTTCTAGTTTTAATGTATGAGTTTTAAATAGATTAATAAGAACAACAAACTTTAAAATAAGTTGTACTACAATCTATTGGTTACTAACAGGACCTAATATGTAGTACATTTTACTATTAACATGTGATGTTGTACTATGATCTATTAGTTGCTAATGGGACTCTTAATATCCGTTTGGATTACTTTTTAGAAAATTTTAGATTAATAATAACAAAAAACTTTAAAATAAGTTGTACTACAATCTATTGGTTACTAAGAGGACCTAATATGTAGTACATTTTACTATTAACATGTGATGTTCTACTACGATCTATTAGTTGCTAATGGGACTCTTAATATCCGTTTGGATTACTTTTTTGAAAATTTTAGAAGTTGCATTTTGAAAGTGTGTTTTTTAAAATGAACTTAAGTGTTTGGTAAAATATGTTAATCGTATTGATGATATGAAAAATTGCAATATAAAAATGCAATTTTTGGGCGATTTCCAATAATTAAATTGTAATACGAGAGGAGGAATAAAAAAGTCAAATTATTTTTAGATGGACCAATAATTAAGAGGACTTTATGTGAAAAACTCAAGGAGTAGATATTTTTATCTTCTTTAAGGCTTTAACAGTGTTTAACTTGAGTAGTTCTAGACTTCTAGTACTCTTATCATTTGCTTGTGTAAATCACTGAGCTTTTGCTTTTGAAATCATATGCAGCAGAAGATATTCAAGCCATAGCCACATACGGGAAAGAGGATTTCAACTTTGAAGAATTTCCTGAAGTTTTTTCAAGGATGTCTAAACTTAGATTGCTGATTATTGATGGGCAGCGCATCCCAAATGCTCTCAATCATGTTCCTAATGACCTAAGATATCTTCCGTGGAGCTTCTGTTCTTTAAAATGTTTGCCATCCAGTTTCCAACCAAAGAAGCTTGTTCAACTTGACTTGCGGTGTAGCAAATTTGAATATCTTTGGGAAGAAGTAATGGTAAATTTTGTTCTTTTAACTGCCTTTCTATTATTTATTATTTCTCTTTTCTTTAAGTATAGAAGTGTATTTGTGCTTGTTAAATTAATTTCTATCTTTAATGAAAGATCTTTTTTTATTTTTTATTTTTTTGGTAACAGCATTCAGTCAAGCAAAAGTTCACTGATCTTGTTGTTCCAAAAGCCTTATTAGGACACCTGACTTTTCAGGTGTTCCGAGACTTGAGGGACTAAAACCTTCATGGTGCGACAGTTTGGTTGAGATCCACCCATCTATTGGACAACTCAGCAGGCTTAGGTACTTATATCTGCAAGGCTGTGAATCTCTTACTGATCTTCCCAGCATGTCTGCTGAAATGCAGTCCCTTATAATCTCAAATTTCTTCCAAGCAACATGGATGATTTGAAGTCTCTTGAAAAACTCATTCTTTGTGGATGCTCAAAACTAAAATGATTGAAAATGTTCCCATCAACTGTAAGATATATAAATGCTCAATTTTGTTTTTCCCTAAAAGCGTCACCAGCATTGGTCAAACTGAGTAGCTTGTCACAACCTCACTCCCAGACATGTCTGGATGATGAGAGCAGCAGTGAACTGGCATTTACAACATTGTACCATTACCTACAAGTAATCTCTTCTCTCTCTCTCATTGTTAAATAACAGTTACCTACAGGCTACAACAATAGTTGTGTTTTTGGCACAGGGGCTCCTTTGCTGTAAAACCGATTATGAAAGGACCAAAAGAAAAGAGGATGTAACTATAACTGAATTTCAGATAATTGTTTGTGGGTTTGAAATTCCTTCATGGTTAACTCATTAAAGTGTGGGGAATTCAATAAGCATGGAGCTACCTTTTGTTGTAATAGTAAATGGATGGGATTCGCTATATGTGCATCAGTATCAGCGGGATTTGGCATTAGAGTTCGTGTGATAGCCCTTGGTGATATGCCTCTGAACTTTTTACTATGTAGATGCATTGTGAGGACAGTATATGGTTATTTTATTTGTTTTGTGATGGTTGGTTTGCTACTGTTGGGAATGGAGAATGCAGTAAGATTAAGGTTATAATTGAGACCTATGACTCAGCCATTCATGTACGTGAATGTGGGGTCAATTTGGTATACGAGCAAGATGTGGACGAGTTCAACAA
Organism: Quercus lobata; assembly: GCF_001633185.2. Lineage (NCBI taxonomy): Eukaryota > Viridiplantae > Streptophyta > Magnoliopsida > Fagales > Fagaceae > Quercus > Quercus lobata. The sequence continues at coordinate 8,133,868 of NC_044911.1, read as the reverse complement.
AATGCACAATGTTTGATTGAGAGCTTTGGTAATGACCATCTCAAACATCCTTTCCATTAATATTCAATCCAACTTTATCTTATTTTCTTTCTAGCTATACATCTGGGTTTGTCACTTGCAAGTAAGTCTTTTCATTTTTCTTTTTCTTCTTTTGGCTCACCATGTGCAAGCAATCCCAATCACCCTATAGTTTTTGGGTTTTTGGAAATTAACCGTAGATTTCTACATCGTCATCACTTACAAGAAGCATAATAATTAGTAAAACATTGGCAAGTAATTAAGAATATGATCTAGATAGGAAATACATTCTCAAGCTTATCCCGTTACATTTCTCTAAGGATTTTGCAAATTTAGACCATTCAATCCTAATTTGGCATCCTATTTGTAACTATCAGAGTATTATGCTATTTTGCATATTCATTTTGTGCTGGCAAATGCAATACAACTTTTCTTGATTTGAAATGTGAAAATTAGAGACTGTATAGTATTTCCTTCCCTACCATGTATATTCTTTATAGTCATTGTTGTCATGCCTTCTTAAACAAGTAAGAAGCAACTCCAATTACACTCATCAATAATGAGTGAATTATTATTGTAGTATCATACTAACTCAAGTTTTCACATATATGCAGATGGTGATGATGATGATGGTGGTGATGATAATGATGATTGAAATGACTGCAGAAGATGGTGCTCATTTTTGTTTTTTTTTTTTTTTTTGCTTTTTTCATAGGATGAATTTCAATTGAGGCTTTGGCAAGTTGACCCTTTATCCCCTTTTCTCTTTGATATTGTCATGGAGGCCTTGAGCCGTATGTTGGTTGCAGCTACTGCAGCAAGGCAGTTTTCGGGCTTCACAGTGGGGAATGTGACTGGTTCCTTGATGACGGTGTCTCACCTTTTGTTCGCGGATGACACTTGTTTTCTGTGATGCTGATAGCAATCATGTAACAGCTTTGCATGGGATTCTCTCTAGATTTGAGGAGATGTTAGGGCTAAATATTAATTTAGGAAAGTCTGAATTGGTACCAGTTGGGGATGTGCCTAATCTTCATGAGCTAGTGGAGATTTTGGGCTATAGGGAGTCCGTTCTTCCGTTGAAATATTTAGGTCTTCCGTTGGGTGCTTCTTTTAAAGATAAGACAATTTGGAATCCTATTTTGGAGAAGATGGAGCGAAGGCTAGCTGGTTGGAAGAGGTTGTATTTATCTAAGGGGGATAAGGTTACCCTTATTAAGAGTACTCTATCTAGCCTACCTACGTATTTCCTTTCTCTTTTCCCTATCCCAGGCAAGGTGGCTTAGAGGATGGAGAAATTACAAAGGGACTTCCTTTGGACTAGTATGGGGGACGAGCATAAGATTCACTTAGTAAATTGGTCTAAGATATGTAGGCCAGTGAAGTTTGGAGGGATAGGCATTAGGTGTTTGAGAAGGTTTAATTCTGCCTTATTAGCCAAATGGTTGTGGCGCTATGGTTTGGAGAATGATGCCCTTTGGAGAAGGGTCATTGGGGCGAAGTATGGGAATGAGTGGAGTGGTTGGTGCACAAAATCTATGTCTGGGGCATATAGTGTTTGTTTGTGGAAGTTCATTCGGAGTGGTTGGGGGAATTTTTCCAAGTTCATTCGGTATGAAGTGGGTGATGGAACTCGTGTGAAGTTTTGGGATGATGTGTGGTGTAGGGATCGTCCTCTTAAGGAGGCGTTTCCAGATTTATATAATATTAGTAGGACAAGGGATGCTTCGATCTCGGAGGTTATGTGCTTTGTAAATGGGAGAGTTTCTTGGGACATTCAGTTTCTTCGTTTAGTGAATGATCAAGAGTCACAATCTTTGGATTCGTTTATGGTTTTGATCTATTCCACAAAGGTGCGAGGTGTTGGTTCTGACAATCTTTGTTGGAAGCCAGCCAGCAGTCGAGGTTTCAAGGTGAGTGGGTATTATCATTCTATTTCCTCTTCTACTGGCATTTCTTTCCCTTGGGAAAATGGTGTGACAATCAAAGATTCCTCCTCGGGTAGCTTTTTTCTCTTGGACTGCGGCTCTAGGCAAGATTCTAACTATAGACAAGCTTCGGAAGAGGCATTTTGTTGTCCTTGAGTGGTGTTTTATGTGCAAAAGGTGTGGGGAATCTGTAGATCATCTCCTCTTTCACTGTCCTATAGCTTATAAGATGTGGAGTATGATCTTTTGCTTGTTTGGTATTTGTTGGGTGATGCCTTAAAGGGTAATGGATTTGTTGGATTGCTGGACATGCAATTTCAGGCGTCATCATAATATAGTTATTTGGAGGCTTGTGCTGCACTGTTTGATGTAGTGTATCTGGCAGGAACGGAATTCTAGAAGTTTTGAGGGTCGTGAATGGTCCATGATTGAGTTTAAGTCTTTCTTCTTTTTTACTCTTCTCGAATGGTGTCTTGTTTTACCATCTTTTTCTTGTTTTTCCCTTCCTGAGTTGCTAGATCTTTGTAATTTGGTTTCTTGATGTTTTTGCCTTTTTGTACATTTCCTATGTATTGGGCTGTGTATCTTAATGTTACTTCTCTTGAGATGAGATTGAGCTGGATGCCAAAGCTATTGTGGACATTTTGAACAAATTAGACTCTGTGAATAATATTATTTCTCCTATTCTGGACGACTGCAGATTGTTAACTTCCCGTATTCCTCAGGTTCGTGTTAAGCATTGCTTTCGTCAATTGAATAGATGTGTGGATAGCCTTCCTAGAATGAGTTTTAGTTTAGATTGTGTTTTTCTTCTTTTCATTGTCTGCTTGTGGACTTGTTGGATGTGTTTGAAGATGATCTCAATGGGGTGTATATTAACAGGCTGTGTCCTGTTCCTGTTGTTCCCCTTTAGTTGGTTTTAATGAATCGTCTTTCACCAAAAAAAAAATGTATTGGGCTGTGTGTTTTTTAATAAAATTTTTATGTTACTAATCATAAAAAAAAAAATTGAGGCTTTGGCAAGTAGATGTGCACATGCATTTCAATCAGGCTAACCATGTTTTAATGAAGTTGTATTTGGTTCAGTTACAATGATTTGGAAACTTGTTCAATTGGCATACCAATGCATCTTATTTTAAAATGGAAATAGAGTTGAAGATCTACTTATACAAGGGGTCTAGGTCTAGACAGATAATGAGTTAAATGGTTTTACTAATAATATTTCTTGTTGGATGAATTTCAAGTGAGTTGTGCTATTGGATTGCATACAAACCAGGTAACTTTGTCACATTTCTCTGTTCTATATGGATTTGAGTTAATGTCTATGAGACAGTGATTTGTGAATTTTGAGGCAGAACTTTAAGGTTATAAGTTTTTATCAATCTAGCCATAGTATGAAATAAACATTAATTTTAGTATTCAGTCTTGAATATTTTCCTTGCAGTTCAAAAATCGCAAGTGTCAAACAAGTTCACTTCCATTAAACTATTTGTTATTTTCTACTATGCATCAAGGGTTGTTATAGGGCGTGTCTGGCAACATTTAGGAGCCTAGTTTGCAGTCTAGTATATATATTTTTGGCATTCGTTGTACACTTGAGAGGGAAAGTCCTTTGGATCGGATTCTTGACAGGATCTATTGAACAAGTATTTCTTCTTGCTCTTGGAACAAATTTAACTAATAGGCAAAAACAGATTAATGGGCAATCTTTGGAGTTGTTCCTTTCTTTAAAGTTGCTTCCCTAACCTATCATTTCCCTCTTATTGTGCAAGTTATGTTCAATTTACTTAATGGGCACTCAAAATACAAGTGTGCTCTACATTCCAGACTTTCTTGTAGAATACATAATTTAGATCACCTGTGTAACCCCAATGCAGCATTCTGTCTAGAGTGCCTATTCTATTACTCATTACTAGCCAACAACAGAATGCACGTCTTGTAATAGCTTGAGAGAATCAGATGATTTTCCCTAGCTGATTTTTATTTTTATTTTCTTTCTACTTTCTTTAGTTTATTTTTAATGAAATTTCTTATTCATAAAAGATTTTTTTTTTCTTTTTAAATGAAGAGAGAGAGTGGAAGGGACTCTCACCAAAGTTACTCCACCTTTAGGTTCTTTACAATTAGACCAACCACTTCTTGATTATGGCTTGCCACTTATTGGACTGGATTGTTCAGACCAACCATTTGTGCTGTCAAATGGTGGCTTCAGCTTTCTTTACATTCCAATCGCTTCTGCATTTGTGCCAATGCCCTGCTTTCATCTGCGTAGATTAGAAGTCACACCTTTAGATTTACCAATCGCTAATGAAATATATGTATCCATAGTAAAGCTGCAAAATTGCTCAGTTCAATCCAGTATTGGGCTATCGAAACTTTGGTCATGTTGAAACTAGACTACTTTTGTCCTTGACTGAACCTCAGCTAGTCTGCTTAGTCTATGTTTTATGTTGGTTTGAGCTCATTCTTGTTCACAAGCCTAAGTGAACTTTATTAACTAGCCTGAAATCAACAACACAAAATCTGTTAATTTACTAATACAACTTAGCAATCCGAAAGCATAATTCTTTGTCCGAAAGCATAATTCTTTGTCACTGATGTTTGTTTTTTATATATTCGCCATTGATGTATATCATCATCACATCATAATTATAATTGTACCATAGATGTCTTCTGGTTTGAGAATCTGATATGTCAGACTAAGAGATATAATTCAGGCATCATGATAAGTGAATTTTTGTGGCTGCTAAGCAGTGTGTGGGATGGCTGGTGCATTAAGGGCTTTATACGGACAAGCCAATGGGGCAGAGCTATTCCTTCTGCATATGGGAGTTCTTTCACTTTTCTGTTCCTTCTGCTGGAATGGTTTTGTAATTCTTTTTTGTTCTTTCTGTCAAGAAAATGGTAGTCTTCATTTTTTGGCTACATGTATTAAGTCTATTCACATTTTGTTGCATGCCAATCATTATAGTAGGCTTCTAATTTCTCACTGTATGCAGCTTGGCAATTAGTTAAACGTGTTTTCTTACTCCTGAACTTGTTTATGTATGGTATACAATTGTTTTGAAAACGAATGCATCAAACACTTTGTATCACTCAAGCTTCAAATGAGTTGGGACTTGGGAGGTGGGAATCCACAAGCAGCTAAAATGACTGTCAAGATCATAATGGTTCTTGTAATTGCAGAGATGGTTATCGTAGGCATGATTCTCTTCAGTTGCTGCTATGTTTTGGGCCATGCCTTCAGCAACGAGAAGGAAGCTGTGGATCTATTGCAAATATGGTCCCCTTTATTTGTCTCTCAATAATCATGGATGGCTTACTAGCAGTGCTTTCAGGTAAACTTTCTCACATTTCTCTCATGTAAATGGGCAATTATTTGAAGCAGAACTTTTGAAGTCATAACTTATTTAATTCACGGTACACCATCAACTAAACACTCATTCATTATTCAGTTTAGAATATTTTCTTTACAATTTAGAAATTAACTAATTGTAAAATAATAATAATAATAATAAATAAAGGTATCAAACAAGTATACTCTTGAATAATCTTCTGTTTTTGGGTTATAATAGTTGTGGCCTAATGATCCAGTATCTTTCTTCAAAACAGACCAGCATATCAAAACAATGTAGAAGTTGTGAATCTTTCTTGATGCAATGCCGTTAACCCTACAAAGTTATTTTCTGCTTTGCATCAGGGGTTGCTAGAGGACGTGGCCGGTAGCATATAGGAGCTTATGACAATTTTGGGGCATGTTATCTGGTTAGGGTTCCATTAGTTGTTTTTTTGGCCTTCGTTGTACACTGAAGAGTGAAAGAAGGAAAGGCATGTGTAGACACTCGACGGTCTCTCACAGCATGTAGATTGGACTATTGACATGGTCTATTGTACAAGCATTTCTGCTTGCTCTTAAAACAAATTTCACAAATTGGCAAAAACAAGTTATTATTGCCACACACAAAAAAAAAAAAAAAAAAAAAAAAAAAAAAAAAAAAAACTTCCTTTCTTTATAATTGGTTTTTCTCACACACCAAAAACTACAATTTGTGTTCAACTTGATCATACAATATGAAAATTTGGAATCTTATAATTATTTTTTACTAGAATAACTGTCTCTTTTATAGGTTTTTAATTTGGTGGTAAGTGAAACATTTTAGGCTTATCAGACTAAACCAATTTCGAATTCTTATTTGGATTTCTGTTGATGGTTCAAGCATCAAAAGCAAGAGAAAGGATATTTGATGGTGATATTTAGTCTAGACTCCAGAGTGGATTAAGTTTAATGTACATAATATATTATTTTTTATTCTAGAGACTATAATTTGGCTAATCCTTATTGCTATCCAATCATATAGAAATGCACATTTTCACATTATGAAGGAATTCATCAAAAAACTAAACATAATAATATCATTATTCTGCCATCTGGCATAGTTTGAAGGCCAAAAACCTTTCTTTTTTTTCTTTTTTTGACTTTCCAAGGTCTTTGTGTACCACAGCACACTATTGATATGATGATCACTCCACAAATACTAATTCTTGTAGGGGAGTGAGGGGGCATGGCCTAGAGTTTAAGTCTCTAAAAATGAACTTTACACACATATATCTCAAAGCAAAAAAATAAAAAGCAAAACAAAAAGTTCTCTTTGTGGAAGATTTTGGGCTTTTGAGGAATTAGGACAGGAGATTTTTAGTAAGATAATAATATAATTTGTCAATGAGTTCTAATTAATTTAATTGATTTTTTTAGTAAGATAATAATACAATTTGTTAGTGAGTTCTAATTAATTTAATTGATAAAGTCTTTTATTGTTAAACAAGAAATATATGAGATTTGATATCTACTTATACACAATATATATATATATATATATATATATATGGGTAAGTGTCTATTAAAAAACAACTTTATGTCAAATCAGTTTGCTTTATGTCAGATTTTTCACTAATTTTATAGGATGTAGAGTCAATAAAACTAACTTTTTGAGTTTCACTTATCATTTCAGTACTATTTTCAGTCATGTTATCAATTTATACCAATTTTTTTATCAAATGCACCTTACAATAAATCATCCTTAACTGACACGTGCCCGTTAACATTTTCTTATGGTTAAATTTGATAAAATTATTTTCATCAAGCGCACTTGCTTATGGTTAAATTTCAGTTGATTCTAGGATAATATATGAGGGAGACTCTTGTAGCAGATAACGTAATACAGAGAGAATTTTATGTTTTTTATTTTTAGTTTTTTTAAATTATCCTATATTTTAGTCTATCTTTATATTAAGATAATGCCAAAATGTAATGATATTATTATGGTGCAATGTAAATGATTATTAAAAGATATTGTGAGCATTGGTCCCTTTCCCAGTGACTTGTAATGAAGCATGTATTATAGGTGATGAGCAGTCAGGATTGCAACGATTGAATGATGTGTACACTAGTAACTATAGATGCCTAAAACTGTTGTGAACTGCACAAGTTCAAGTACATTACAAAAGCTCCCTCCAAAAATGGGCTATGTTTTGGTGAACGAGTTCAAGAACACTAGCAAGGATTACTCCATCTAAAATTCTTCTCATCTGTATCTAAACTGTAACTACTGAGTCTATATAAATGAAAGTAAAGACCACACGATTATTGGTGTGGAGCACAACATTATTCAATGTATACTTGTTCTTTTAAAATCTAATTCAAGCCAGAACTATCTCAATAATAATTTAAAATTTTAAAAATAAACAACAGATTGAATTACCATTTAAATTATTAATATATATATAAAGGAAAATCTATCGGAGGCATGTTATTGGAAGCCTAACTCAAAACCAAATCAAACTCAAATAACAAAATCTAAACTAATTCAACCAAGAAAATCTATCGGAGGCATGTTATTGGAAGCCTAACTCAAAACCAAATCAAACTCAAATAACAAAATCTAAACTAATTCAACCAAGAAATCTAAACCTAAATCATATTCAAATCCCAAATTTTAAAACCAAAAAAAAAAAAAAAAAAAAAAAACAAGGAAAAAAAAAAACAAAAACAAAAACAAAAACTACACCATGTCTCTCTATGTCTTATGGACTCCATGTCTGCATGTATATGCGGTTCCAACAAAAAACATTAAATAAGATTAAAAAGTAAAAAGAAAATATCAACGCAATGTTCAATCCCATACTTATTTGAACCCAATGATTTCAAATTAGAAATGAAAGAACTAAAATTCAAATTAATATTTTAGTGATTTTTGTAATCTATTAAAAAAAATAACAAAAGCAAATATCAAAAATTGAGAAAACAAACATTTTGATAGAGAAACCCAAAAACCCAAAACAAAAACAAATCTAAACCAAAATTAAATCTAAACCTATCCAACCAAAAAACTCCAAAAAAAAAAAAGTCACGTTTCAAACCCAAATCTGAAAAATGGGGAAAATGTATCAATGCTGGTTCCGATGATCTGATGACACTCATTCATTTTGTGTTTTAATTTAGTTAAATAGTAATTTGAAACAACTTAAATCAACCAGTTGGTTAACTTAACATCCCTGAAACATTATATTTTTTTGCCATTTATCGTTATAACTCTTCATTGCATGTCTAACGGGAGTGGATATATTATGGAATTGTCTTCTACAATTATGTAATAGAAATGTCAATTTTTTTGAAATGAAGTAGATTTGTGTTTGTTTGTAAAAAAATCTTTAGCTTTTTACTTGTCTTAATTTTTTTTTTAAATGAGAAAAAAAAATCTAGCTTTTAGTTTTTAATTTTTATCACATATTTAACATAAAAGCTATCATAAATATATATTTTGTTAAATACTATACAAAAAAGCTATCGAAAATTGCAAAATACCAAACAAACACAAGTCAAAACCATAGTTTTAAAAACCAAACAAAGAATTAAAAAAGAAAAAAAAAATTGACTGGTTCTCTAGCCGATGTCCAATCATCATAAATAAATAAATTTTATAAAAAAAAAGTATAATTATATTTTTTATATGAATCCAGTTAATGTATTTATGGAGAATTGAAAAAAATGTCAAAATAATTAATCATTTTTTCAATTTTTCATAAAATAGTTTATTAATGTATGCCCTTAGAGTATACGATTGTAAAACATTTTTTATATTGCTGTTAATTTTCTATTTTATATTGGAATTGAGTCATCTTCCCCATTTTATTGTAAATTTTTATTTTTATTTTTTATTGGTGTATAAATCTAGAAGCAAATCTGTAGATTCTGTACCATCCTTACTGAGCAAAAAAGAATATTTTAAAATAGAGTCATGTTAACTAGTGTCGTACCGCATTGGTTAAAAATCCATTTTAAGAAAGTTTTGATATTATTTTTATAGAAAATAAAAAAAAAACTATCAAAATATTAATTACTTTTTTTTCTTTTTCCATATGACACTCATTAATATTTCCCGTCAAAATAAATAAAAACATTTAAGCATCTAGCGTATAGGTTGTGGACAGTGGTCACGATCTTCAAACCAGATTTTTATTTTATTTTTTATATTAGAATGATCTTCAAACCAGTTAATTTAAGCATTTAGTGGACAGTGGACGCTATCTTCAAACCAGTCAATTTCATTTTTGTATAAGAAAATATGAAAAGGTAATTTTTAATAGGATTGGACCCTTTTTAATACTACAAACTTAATTATTTAAATTATAAAAAAAAATAAAAAAATAAAAATAAAAAGCCTCGAAAAGTTAAATAGATCAGGCTAAGATTCTTATTCATTCCTTTTTGCGCTTACCAGAACCATCGATTCATTCAAAACCATAAACCATAAAACAGATGTAAACAGCTCAATACATCAAAAATAGTTGTGAACTTTTTTATTTTCTCAGTCATCTTCTGTAGCAGAGGGCAATAATCAGTCACGGTTTGCGTTCGTCCAGTCCAATTTAAATCAACGCAGTCGCGATGTTGACCAAACTTATCAAGAGCTTCATCAAGGTATAGATCATAGTCATCACAACTCAGTCATTGCTAGAAAGAGAGGCAAAAAGAGAAATGGATGCTGAAATCAAGAACTTCATAAAGGTATGGATCACAGCCATCACATCTCTTTGTTATTGTTACTACATAGTTGCAAGGATCCCAAGAGGAATGATTAGGCTGTTCTTCCTCCTCCCAATCTTTTACCTCTTCACCATGCTCCCTTGTAACCTCAACTCTTTTCATCTTGGTGCCCCCACTGCCTTCTTCCTTGGTTGGCTTGGCAACTTCAAGCTCCTCCTCTTTGCCTTTGACCAAGGCCCTTTATCACCACCCCTACCAAAACTTCTTCATTTCATATCCATTGCTTGCCTTCCCATTAAACTCAAACAAGACCCACCTCCAAACACCAAAAACAACAAAAACTCATCTCACAAAAGCACCCCAAAATCCCATAATCCTACAAAAATGACTAGATCTATGTTGCTGGTTATAAAAGCCTTGTTTCTTGCCATGATAATACGTGCATATAACCATAGGTCAAATTTACATCCATATGTTATTTTAGCTCTCTATTGTTGCCACATCTATCTTGCTGTGGAAATTGTCCTGGCCTTGGCTGCTGCCCCGGTTCAAGCCATTTTTGGGTTTGAGATTGAGCCACAATTCAACGAGCCCTACTTTGCCACCTCACTACAAGACTTTTGGGGCCATAGGTGGAACATTATGGTTACAAGTATTCTACGACCTACCGTTTACATTCCTATTCGTTGTATTTCTGCTAATGTAATTGGGTCACGTTGGGCTGCTCTACCAGCCATTATTTCGACCTTCATAGTGTCAGGCCTAGCTCATGAAGTAATATATTTTTACTTCACACGTGTGCATCCTACATGGGAGGTAACATGGTTCTTTGTCCTACATGGCATGTGCACGGCTATTGAGGTTGTGGTGAAGAAGGCAGTGGCCAACAAATGGCGGTTACACCGAGCAATTTCGGGGCCATTGACAATTGTGTTTATGGCGGTGACCGGTGGTTGGTTGTTTTTTCCACAATTAATAAGAAATGGTGTGGATATGAAGGCCATAGAGGAGTACTCAATTTTAGTTGATTTTGTCAAAGTCAACCTACCATTGCACTTGCCCTTGGGCAAAAGTTAGTGTCCCATTTTACAAAGATGTATACCGCACTTTTATGTTGTAACTTCATTTGTTCCTACCCTAGCCCCTGCCAAAGTCACATTTATTTGTTGGTTTGGTCAACAGCTTAAGATGAAAAATATTTTTCACAATGGATGAAACTTTGTATAATTTTTTTTTTTTTTTGTGAGGAAAAAACCTTGTTTAATGAAACAAAATAAAGATGACATTCTTTTAAAAAAAATGCTCTTAAATGGTTTACACGTGTTTATAACTTCATTACTTCATGACTTGATCTTATGTATTTTATTATGTTCTTTTCTTTATTATTATTATTTATGCTTGGTTAAATCACGTATTATAACATAAGTATTGTACTTGATACAAGTAACTTTCAATCTTAATTATTAAATAACAAAAGTAAAAAAAAGAAAAAATATATATAAAGGTGAAAATATGAAAATATTTTGTGAGAGGAAGAGACTAAAGAGTTACTGCATCAGATATTTCACATATTCTCAATCTAGAGCATTTGCAGCAGTGGAGCTATAATGCTATAATGCTAAAATTTAGCTCCACAAACACAAAAACTTGGTTGCAGTAGTGGAGCTAAATCTAAAAAATTTAGCTCCATTGCTACAGTGCACATCTATAAATAGATGTGCACTGTTCATACCATCTAAAATAAAAAAATATTATTTTATTAAATTTCTCTCTCCACTTCTATTAAAAAAATATTTTTTCCTTTTTCTTTATTTTCTCTCTCTCTCTCTCTCTCCGGCTTCTCTTGTTTCTTCCTCTTTCCTCCTCATTTTTTTTTCTCCCTCGTCTACTCTCTGCTTCGCCATCGCCGATCTTCATCGTCGTCGCCCAGTTGCCGTCCCATGCCGCTAACTCGTCTACTCTCTGCTTCGCCATCGCCGATCTTCATCGTTGTCGCCCAGTTGCCGTCCCACACCGCTGACCCATCTCGCCATCATCGAACTCAAGCGCGCCACGGACCCATCGAAGCTCTATGCTCGGTCAATATTTTTGGGTTCATGGGTTTGTGGGTTCACGGACCCATCGAACTCAAGCGCGTCACGGACCCATGATCGGCGACGGGAATTCTGGGTTCATGGGTTTTGGATTGCTGGGTTTGTGGGTTTTTGGGTGTTTGATTTTTTTATTTTTTGTTGGGTTTGGTTGTGATTGTGGATTGTGGTTGAAATGGAGGTTTGGTGGCTGTGTTGGTGGTGGTTTGGTAGCTGTGGTTGTGTTTGCCGTGGGCTATGTTGGTGGTGGTTTGATTTTTTTTTTTTTTTTTCTTGCCGTGGGCTATGTTGGGTTATGGTTGTGGCCGTGGGTTGTGGTGGTCACATGAAGGTTGTTGTCGTGTGCTGTGGTTGTCACATGAAGGTTGTTGCTGATGGAGTGCGTGGCTGTGATAATTGTGGGTAGTGAATATATTATTTTATTGTAGTGGGATGGATTATTTTATTGTAGTAGTTATATTATTTTATTGTGATATTTATATTATTTTATTGTGTTGAAAGCTAAAATAGATCCACTGCTGTAGCATGTGTGTAGGTAAAATACATAAAGTAACTTTTAGTGGAGCTAAAAAACTAAATTTTTAGCTCCACTGCTGTGGATGCTCTAATATATACCATTTTTTTTCCTTCAAAAAAACATATATCATTTTCAATCATTTATAGCAAGTAGGAGGAGGTTTGTAATGGGGTTTTGATGTGCTTGACTTGACGATGCTGTGGTGAGTGGTCGGATGTCAGAGCAATTAAAAAACAAAAAACAAAAAAGTGGTCACAAGACTCACAGCGTATTTGACAATAAAGTGGCTATCTTTTTGGCTTCCCCAACCTTCTATTTAATTGTGATAGGTAATTGTGAGGTGCTTCCGACGTTATGTTATTCCATTCTCTTTTATATTTGTAGCGAAACGCATAATAAATTTAATTAGTAAAATTTACCATATATGAAAATAAGAAACACTATATTATCGTGCTCTATAAACATTAAACAATTCTTACTTGTGTAACTTCATTACTTGATTTTATAATTTTTTTCCCTTTATTATATTTTGTAATTTGGGATGTTAGAAATACTGAATAAATGTATTGTATTTCTCAAATAATAAAACATACATGAATGCCTTTATATAGGAGGTAAAGTGTGTAGTACAAGTATATGTGTTATAAAAGTAAACAAGGTGGGCCTAAAGCTTACAACTTATTACACGTTAACAATCCCCCTCAAACTCAAGGTGGGTGTGAGAGACATCCCTTAGAATGTGATTTAGTAAAGATATCTGCAAGTTGATATTTAGAGGAGATTGAGAATAGCTTAAGAGCACAATGGACAAGATGATAACGGATAAAATTACAATCGATCTCGATATATTTAGTTCGTTCATGGAATACATCATTATGAGCAATATGAATGGCATTCTGGTTGTCACAATAAAGGAGAGTAACAGAGGATGTAAACACACATAAATCCTTAAGAAGCCATCATAGTCAAAGGAGCTCAAATGTGGTATCAACAAGGGCACGATATTCTGCTTCAGTATTAGAGCGAGCCACAAAAGTTTGTTTCTTACTTCGCCAAGAAATCAAAGAAGAACCAAGAAGAAAGAAATAGCCAATAGTGGACCTGTAATCAGTAGGATCTCCTGCCCAATCAGCATCAGAGAATGGATGGAGAATAAGAGGAGGTTGAGAAGAGTAGAAAGTGACATGAAAGAGAGTGTCCTTCAAGTATCGAAGAATGTACAGAACAACAGTATAGTGAGTCGATCGTGGAGAAGACAGATACTAGCTCACCTAGTGAACAACATAAGAAATGTCTGGACGAGTGACAGTGAGATAAACTAGGCTGCCAACTAAGCATTTGTAAAGAGAGGGATTAGACAGTGTTTTCCCTCCTGAGGAAGTCGGATGTGCATTAAGTTTAACTGGAATATTAACAGTCTTACTATCAGTGAGTCCAACTCAAGACAAAAGTTTAGAAATATACTTGGTTTGAGTAACATAAAGTCCATCTATAGAATGAATGATTTCAAGAACCAAGAAGTATCTAAAACGTCTAAGATCTTTCATCTTAAATTACTGACTGAGAAAATCCTTGAGTTCTTAAATGTCACTGAAGTCATCACCAATTATGATCATATCATCTACATATAGGAGAAGCAAAATAGTGCATTTGTTAGTGCGACGAAGAAATAAGGCAAAATCATAATGACTGGTAATGAAACCCAAGCGAGAGATGGTAGAAATGAACTTGGCAAACCAAGCTCGTGGAACTTGTTTAAGGCCATAAAATGTACATCGAAGGTGACAAACCTTGTTCGGTTCAATAAAGAGACTAGGAGAAAGTTGCATATAAACTTCTTCACTTAAATTCCCATTAAGGAAGACATTTTTGACATTTGAAAAATGTCCCATTTATTGGCAGCGACAACAGCTAAGAAGGCACAAACAGATGAGATTCGAGCAACTAAAGCAAATGTCTCGTCATAATCATTCTCATACTTTTGTGTAAAACCTTTTGCAACAAAACAAACTTTATATCGCTCAATGGACCCATCAAAGTGAGTCTTAATCTTGTAGATCCACTTACAACCAACCATAGATTTCCCAATGGGAAGAGTCACCAAATCTCAAGTATGGTTTTTAGATAATGTATCTAGTTCTTCTTTCATTACAATTTGCCATAAAGGGTCAGTGGAGGCATCACGATAAGTGTGAGGCTCGTGCAGTGTAACAAGGGCAGTGTAATAATGATAGTCAAGTAAATGTGCAAGAATGAATCTTACTTGAGTTGAGTGATGAGGTGGAATTTCTTGTGCAAGATCTTCAGGCAAAGCAGGAGCAGGGGACCCAAGCTCAGGGTTAGGTGGCTCCTCTTCAACTTGTTCATCTTCCACATGTTCATTAGAAGGTGATCTAAGAAAGGTATAAAAATATCTGGTGGTTGGACAGAGAAGTCTATAGGAGGACCAGGAGCAACTATAGAAGGAATATATGGCTCATCTGGAAAAAGATCTAAGACAAAGGAGGTAGATAGGAAAGCACAGAAGTGAGAGAGCTCAACAAAGGAGCAATGTTCCTAAAAGACAACATTGCGGGAGATACAAAGATGATGAGAGACTGGATCATAACACCAATACCTCTTTTGAGTTTCGCTATAGCCAAGAAAACAACAAAGTCTAGACTGAGGCTTAAGTTTGTTATGCTCATGCGACTGAAGAAGAACGAAATAGGTAAAACCGAAGGAGCAAAGGTGGTGATAATATGGAGGTGACCCAAAAAAGTGTTCATTTGGAGTTTGATTTTGAATGACAGGACTGAGAATGTGATCAATAGCATGAACAACATGAAAATTAGCTTCGCCCCAAAAAAGAGTAGGAACTTTGGGAGAGAGAAGGAGAACACGAACAGTGTCAAGAATATGACAAAATTTTCATTCAGTTCTACCATTTTGCTGAGAGGTACCTGGATAAGTTAGTTGATTAATAGTGTCATAGGAATGAAAAATAGCTTAGAAAGCATATTGAGTGTATTCAAGAGCATTATTAGATTGAAAAATTTTGATTCATTTGGAAAATTAAGTTTCAACTATTTTTGCAAAATTAGAATATACTTGCAATAATTCAGAACGGTGTTTCATATGAAAAATCCAGTTATAACAAGAATAATCATCAACAAAAACAATAGAATATCGAGATCCACTAATATTAGAGACAGATGAAGGCCCCCAAACATCAGAATGAATTAGGTCAAAGATATTAGTGGACATTGATTTACTAGTATTGAAAGGCAAAACTAGTTGTTTTCCTAATTGAAACGAAACACGGTCAAAATTTTCTATGGACACTGAACCTAACAAACTTCTAGAAGCCAAGTGTTGTACCCAAGAGGAAGATGCGTGACCAAGTTAGGCATGCCAAAGTGCAAGGGAATGAATAGAAAAAACTGCAGTAGCTGCAACAACAAAAGAAACCGGAGCAACAGGTGGAAGATGAAGGTTGTTCACGGGAAGCATACGCCCAACTCTGGGACCGGTCCCAAACTCTTGTTCCGTCCTCAGATCCTGAAAAATATATCCAAAATAATCAAAGGTAATGTGATAACCCAACTCAGCTAATTGTCCCACAGGAAATAAATTGTAAGAAAGGTTAGGAACATTAAAGACCCCAAGAATTGAGAGGTTGGAGGTTGAGATAGAATCTATATTATGACCAAACATTGCGAATTGATGTCACATGGAAATTTTTTTTTACTATTCCATTTGGTACATCAATTTTTTCTATTAAAAAAATAACGACAATTACTAAATTTACATGATACTAAAAAGATTATGGACCAAATTAACACAATTGAAAGGTTAAGAACCAAATTAACATTTAGTGTAAAAGATAGGGATCAAATTAGTAATTTATCCTTTTTATATTATTGTTAATTTTCTATTTTATTTTGAAATTGAGTCATCTACCCCATGTTATTGTAAAAAAATATTTTGTTTTATTGGTGTATAAATCTAAAAGCAAATCTGTACTGTACCATACTTAATGAGCTAAAAAGAATATTTAAAAAAATAAAAATAAAAAATAAAAACATTTAAGCATCTAGCGTAATGGTATAGGTTGTGGACAGTTGATACGATCTTCAAGCCAGTTTTTTATTATTATTTTTTTTAGAACGATCTTCAAATCAGTTAAATTTAGGATATATTTAGTTACGTTGTTTAAATAAAAGTTTACGTTGTTTAAACAAACATATATTTTTATAATACTTTTTCATACATACGTATTTTCATAACATTTAAATAATATTATTACAATAATATTATCAAACAAGTAAACATTTAGTACCCGTTTGGATTGCACTTAATTTGGCGTTTATGTATTGCGTTTACGTTTTCAATCCTTTTTTTTCTTGCCTGTGAACAATAAAATCACATGAATTTACTGTGCAAGGGACAAAAAATACTATTTATGCACTGTTTATGTACTGTTCACGGATCCCACGGTACTATTCACATATTTAAAAATTATTTTACTACAGTGTTTTCAATTTTCAGTTTCAGTAAAAATAAGTTTAATTCAAATGTACACTCAGGAGACAGTGGGTAACTGGGTGGACACGATCTTCAAACCAGCTAATTTCATTTTTGTAAAAGAAAATATAAAAAGGCAATTTTTAAAACTATAAATTTACTTATTTAAATTAAAATATAGAAAAACTCAAAAAAGTTAAATACCAGAACTATCGATTTTGCGCTTAATTATTTATTGAGCTCATTATTGCACTTAATTACCAGAACCATCGATTCATTCAAAAGTCAAAACCACAAACCATACAATAGGTGCAAACAGCTCAATAAATCAAAAATAGTTTTGAACTTTTTTCTCATTCCTCCTGTATCAGAGGACTGGACAATAGTCGGTAAAGGTTTGCGTTGTGGCCATGTTGACCAAACTTACCATAAAATAAAGGAGAGAAGGAAAAATTGGATGTTGAAATCAAGAGCTTCGTCAAAGTATAGATCATAGTCATCATCACAGCTAAGTCAGTGCTAGAAAGAGAAGCAAAAAAGAGAAATGGATGCTGAAATCAAGAACTTCATAAAGGTATGGATCACAGCCAAGCCATCACATCTCTGTTATTGTTACTACATAGTTGCAAAGATCCCAAGAGGAATGATAAGGCTCCTCTTCCTCCTCCCCATCTTTTACCTCTTTACCATGCCCCCTTGTAACCTCAACTCTTTCCATCTTGGTGGCTCTACTGCCTTCTTCCTTGGTTGGCTTGGTAACTTCAAGCTCCTCCTCTTTGCTTTTGACCAAGGCCCTTTATCACCACCCCTACCAAAACTTCTTCATTTCATATCCATTGCTTGCCTTCCCATTAAACTCAAACAAGACCCACCTCCAAACACCAAAAACAATAAAAGCCCATCTCACAAAAACACCCCAAAATCCCATAATCCTACAAAAGTGCCTAGATCTATGTTGTTGGTTATAAAAACCTTGTTTCTTGCCATGATAATATGTGCCTATGACTATAGACCAAATCTACATTCATATGTTATTTTAATTCTTTATTGTTGCAACACTTACATTGTTGGAGAAATTATCCTAGCCTTGGCTGCTGCCCCGGTTCAAGCCATTTTTGGGTTTGAGATCGAGCCATAGTTCAATGAGCCCTACCTTGCTACCTCACTACAAGACTTTTGGGGCCATAGGTGGAACCTTATGGTTACAAGTATTCTACGACCTACCATTTACATTCCCATCCGTCGTATTTCTGCAAATGTAATTGGGTCACGTTGGGCTGCTCTACCAGCCATAATTGCGACCTTCGCAGTGTCAGGCCTAGCTCATGAAGTAATATATTTTTACTTCACACGTGTGCATCCCACATGGGAGGTAACATGGTTCTTTGTCCTACATGGCATGTGCACAGCTGTTGAGGTTGTGGTGAAGAAGACGGTGACCAACAGGTGGCAGTTACATCGGGCAATTTCGGGGCCGTTGACGGTTGGGTTTGTGGCGGTGACCAGTTTTTGGTTGTTCTTTCCACAATTAGTAAGAAATGGTATGGATGAGAAGGCAATAAAAGGGTATTTAATTTTAGCTGATTTTGTCAAAGTCAACCTACCATTGCAATTGTCCTTAGACAAAAGTTAGTGTCCCATTTTTCAAAGATGCATACCACACTTTTATGTTGTAACTTCATTTTTAAAAGATGTCAATATTTTAAAAATGCTCTTAAATGGTTTACACTTGTGTTTATTATGAATTTTTTGAACAAATTTTCTTTCTGGTTTTGAGAGAAATCCTTCAGACTTTTTATATATCTTTATTTTGAATGTGAATTTTGAAAATTTAACCGTTGGATTATATGTTCTTATTATATCCTTCATTCTTGCAAAATTTCAAGAAAATCAAAGATCAATTGCTATATCACCAAACAAATGTTAAAATGTCAAATTTTTGTGATCTAAAATTGTGTGTAAAAAATAAATTTATTGATCAAATAATAAATAACATTTGATTTGAATGAGAACATAGTAAGAATATAAGATACATGAAATTCAACTGTTAAATTATCAAAATTCATACTTTAAAAAAAAAAATGAAAAGTTTGAAGAATTTCTCTACAAATTAGTTTGAAGAAAAATTTTGTTCATATTTTATGATGTTCTTTTTCTTTATTATTATTATTATTATTGCTTGGTTAAATCATGTATTATGCAATATATAAGTATTGAACTTGATGCAATACTTTTCAATGACCGAGATTGAAAGTACTAAAAAAAAATATATATATATATATATATAAAAAAAAAAAAAAAAGAGGTAACTTTCTATCTCAACTATTAAATAAATCCTTCTAAAAAAAACTTTCTCAAAAAAAAAAAACTATTAAATAAATAAAAATGTTGAAGAAGAGTAAAAATGTGAAAATGTGAAAATATTTTGTGAGATAAGAGAAAGATATTGCACCAGATATTGCACGTATTCTCAATTCTTTTTTTCTTAAAAAAAAAAAAAAAAAAAAAAAAAAAACATGTACCGTTTTTCATCATTTATAGCAAGTAAGAGGAAAAAAAAAACATGTACCGTTTTTCATCATTTATAGCAAGTAAGAGGAAGTTTTGTTTAGAGCATCAGTATTGAAGAATGTTACTCTATTCTATTTTACTATCCCAAAAAAATACTTTATCAATTATATCATACCATTTTACAATACATCCTACATCCAAAAACTCTATTATTTTACTTTTTCATTAAAATATTATTTTTTAATCTTTCTTTATTATTTCTTTCACATTATCACTTTTTTTCAGTTAAGAATCTGATTCCAACGGAAAAGAGGTGGAATAAATTTTTTTTTTTACCATAGTGCTACAGTACAATTCTAAGTTTAGAATTGTATTGTAACACTATTGCAAAAAATTTTGTAATATTGGGGTATACTATTTTTTGATGCAAAGATTTTTGAGTTATGAAATACTAAGAGCATCCACAGCCGAAAATTTCATCCTATCCTATTTTACCATCTCAAAAAGCTACTTTATCAATTATACAATACCATTTTACAATACATCCAACATCCCAACTTTTATATCCCTATTCAATACATTAAAATAATATATCCACATAATAAAATATATAGATTTGCAATAATAATCTCTCTCTTTCCTCTCGTTTCTGTCTCTCTCTCTCTCTCTCTCACACCGCCGTAAACAAACCCAAAACCCCACACAACCACCATCAAAACCCCATAACCCCACCACTGCTGCACCCACTCAACCTCTCTCTTTTATATTTTTTTTCTCAAAAACTCATGCACAGAGAGAGAGAGAGAGAGAGAGAGAGAGATAAATATAGAAATGGAATCAACAATCTTTCATAGAAACCATGAAAACCCAACTTTTCTGCCATCCCCAAACAGCCACAGCTCAAACAGTAGCACCAGTAGCAGTGGCAATGGACTCTAACAACAACAACAACAACAACAGCAACAACAACAGCAACCCACACCACCTCCAACTCCACCATCATTTCCACGCCAAGCAACAAAACCCATCACCAGATCCGAATCGGCCAACCCTTACCTGACTACCTTTGTCCAAGCAGACACTTCCTCCTTCAAACAAGTAGTCCAAATGCTCACCGAGACTGCAACCCCCACGCAACCCACCCACGGCAAACCCAAAAAAAATCCAAACAAGATGCTATTGTAGAGATGCCACGGCAACCCCAGGCCATGGTGTGGTGGCTATGGGGTTTTGAGTCTGAAGAGAGGAGAGCAGAATGAGAGAGAGAATGAAGATAGAGAAAAGAAAAGAAATAATGAGAGAGAGAGAGAGGAGAGAAAGTATGAGAGAGACAATTAAAAATTAATTTTTAAAAATACCATTATGCTACAGTAGCATCTTATTTATAAGATGCTACTGTAGCACAATTGTAAAAAATTTTACAATTTCGAATGTTTACAAGTCCGAATGTTGGTGAATTTTGGCCTTTAATGGTATATTATCTCAAGATATAGGATATGCAAGTTGGGCTGCGGATGCTCTAAGAAGGCCTTAAAAGAATGCTAATGCTCTAATGTGCTTTTAATGCACTTGATGATGCTGTGGTGAGTAGTTTTGTAATGTGCTTTTCATCATTTAATGTGAGATGTCAGAGCAATTAAAAAAAAAAAAAAAACAGAAAAGAGAGCGGCCACAAGACTCACAACGTGTTAGAATCTTTTTGGCTTCCCTACCGTTCTATTTAATTGGATAAATAAGTAATTGTCAGGTGCTTCCAAGCAAGATGCTATGATATTTCAACCTCTCGTGTTAATATTGAATCATCCAATTTTTTTTTTTTTTTAAGAGAATTTCAACTTATGACGATTATTCTTGATAATAGGTTTTTTATTATCGGATCAAAACATCAATCAGTTTTTGGTATAGGCGAGAATTAAACTCCAAATCTCTTATTCAACCAGTTGAAAGTTTCAACTTATGACGTCCATTCCAGATAATAGTTTTTTGTCATTAAACCAAGACACCAATTAGTTTTTGGTATAAGCGAAGATTAAATCTCAGATCTCTTATTCAATTATCTAAGATTTTACCAGTTAAGTTAACTGAAACCTACCACATAATGAATTTAATTAGTGAAAAATTCACCATGAATATGAAAATATGAAACACCATGTTATCGTGCTCCAAAAACATTAAACAATTCTCAACAATTCTTAGATATCTATCTTCATTACTTGACTTATGATTTTTCTTTCTTTGTTATATCTTTTTTCTTGATTAATTAAATCACGTATTATTTACACTTTTTCTTGAATAATCCCTTACATATTAAAAAAAAAAAAAAAAAACTATGTACTAATATTAATAAAAACATTGGTGTGGTGGGCCTTTTTGAGATTGTGGGCTAGGCTACCTCCTGCCACCTTACGGCCCAAAGGTTCTGGATAGGAGAGTTAGGATCAGTCCAATTGCAATTCACCTTGAATCGGCTTGTACGCAAACTAAAACCCCTTTGTTGAAACTTTGTTCACATGCCCATGGCAGATGAAACTGTTACAAAAGAGTTATGACAGGCAAGTATAATATAACATCGATAAAAGATAAGCGCTTACTGTTAGTCAAAATGAGCAAAAAATTCCCAATTAAAAAAAAGAGCAGCACAACAATAGAAAATGCATTATAAGAAGAAATGATAAAAATAATAAAAGAAAATGTAACACTGATAATCAATAAGATTAAAGGAGAAAAGGTTAGTCTGCCATCCTTAGTTGTATTACGAAACTAAGACCAAAGAGGGAACCACTTTCTTAATATGGATAACCTCACAAGAAGGTCCTGCTGTAGAAATTACCCACTTTGAGAAGATGGGCCTAAATGATTTATGCCCAAGAAATCTTTAATCCTTAATAGAGGGTAGGCTTTTAGAGGGAGAGAATGAATTAGTCTATTGGTGCATGTCTACTATTACACTCTTGCCTACTCTCTGCTTTTCTTTCTCACTGTTTTCCTTTTCTAGGTTTAGTTACTCTGCTTTTCCACTCTTTTCTTTTTATTTCTTGCTCATGTGATATTGTTTTTCTGGTGTTGTGGTGATGTGATTGTTGTCATATTGTGTTGCTGTGCACGGCGGAGTCTCCTTATATACTGTCTATCATGACTAGTTTTTACCATTTTACCCCTTAACCACTTTTGTTTAGGTGTGGGTATCCTTCCTGACCACCCACTGATCTGTCAATTGCCCAGCCACCACCACTTACATGTGCTGGCCATACCACATCTCATTACCAAACAAAGAAATCTATTTTGTTTGCTTATTTACTGTGGCATTCCCATCTGGATAAGGGTGGGCATTCTCTCTCACTATCCTTCATAGCATACACCTAGTGATTTCAACTCATTTTCCCCTCTTTTTGGTGGTATGTCCTTCCAGCAAGATATTTCCCCCAAAAGGGTTTGAGCGGGAAACCCCAGAATAGGCTCCCCCTTCTCCCTACCGCCAGACTATACCCTCTCTTACCTTTGACCCATGGCCCACCACTCCTGTATTGGCTGGATACAGGTTCATGGTGCCTGAGCCTTATGCGTGCTCCACTTCCGTGTGTGTCCAAAACTTGTCTGCTGCTCATGCGTTTGTTATGGCCTAAAGGCCCGTCTGTGCGTTCTACTGTTCATTCTTGACCTCTTGTGGTGTGAACGGGTTTCTGAGCCTTCATTCTTTATGATTCGCTTTCTTCATAGGCTGGGTCTTACTTGATTGTGGGTTTTTCTCTCTTTAACCCATTCTTTGCTCCTTTTGTAGACTTGCTAGTATTTCTGTCATGCCATTCTATTATTGATGTCGTGGTATTGCTTGGTCTATGCTTGCTAGGCCTTTTTCGAGCCTGCTGTATGCTTTCCCTTTTACTTAATTACAGTGGCTCAACATTATCATTGGGCTTGCATTTATGCTACTTCGAGCCTTCTTGACCCATTGCATTACCCATGAGCTCCTTAGCCCATTTCTTCCTCCTTGGGCATCCTCGACCCATTTCCTTTCCTCGGGCATCCTCGACTTATTCTAATTTTGCATTCCTATGGGCTTTTGCTAAGTCTTTTGAGCTTCTCCAACCCAATTACTACATCCTTTAATTTTGGGGTTAATGGGCTTAATGGTTTTTCTAACTCTTTTCTTCCCATATTGTTGTATTTCTTCCTACTATTGGGCTTTTCTACCAAAATGAGCATCAACAATTGGAAATGCTAACGGATGTCCTTAGAGTAATGATTATCTATTTAAAGAAAAATTTTATGGAAAAAGAAAAAAAAACAATTAATGTTTTGACAGATTTTTTTATTTCTCATAAAAGTAGTGTTAAATTTTTTTTTTAAATAGATTATTAATCATTACTCTAAAAACACTTGTATATATAGAATCGCAATAAATTTATGCTTTATTAACAAGTAAATTATTGATAAATATACTTACGCGACATAATGAAAAGTCAAACCTCATCTGTTCCTGGAAAAAACAGCATATTATGTTCAACGTGTTCCTCACTTCGAAAAAGCAGCATATAATGTTTAACGTGGCACCCATGTGCAATATCATCAATGCCAACTGTTATTTTGCCTATAATAATGAAATGATCAACCTATGCTCACTTCTGCAAGAAAATACGAAATGCATCTGGTGAATATTTTCTTCCTTTCACATAAAAGCAGGGGCGGAGCTATAGCATGCCTTGGGGGCCGCCCCCAAATTTTAAAAAATTATTTTATATTATGTATAAGTATTAAAACTTTAAATATTTAACTATAAAAATAGAAGTTGATCTCCCAAATATTTGAGTTAGTCCAATAATGTTTTTAAAAATTAATAGAAATTGTCAATTGGTCTAGTAGTTATAGAGACAATAGTTTTTGTTTTTTCTAATTCGTTTTTTGTACATGTTTAATATCAAACTAGACAGCTTTTGTATACTTATTGGAGTTTAAAAGATGATAAGTTCCCCTAAAAAATTATCTTGTGAATATACATATTTGAAAGTTGTTAATTATATGCAATATATTTATACATTATGACCTACTCTAGTATCAAAATATTAATGTTTATATTTGTGTATGTACGTTTACGCATATGTACGATGATTTATCTTACTCGAAACTAATATATTAATACCAAAATTTGGCCTCCTCAAACAAAAAATTCTAACTTCGACCCTGCATAAAAGCAAACCTCATGTATGTCAAGTTCACCTTCATGTAAAATGAAGAATATATGCATCGAATGTATGGTATACCTCCTCTTTTTATGCACATTTTATACAATGTATAAGTGTATAACCTCACATCTTGGTGGTGCAATGTTATCAAAGAATATTGTCTATAATAAAAAAAATTTAACAATGAAAAATGTTATTGTCCGAATTGAATATTTTAAAATGAATTGTGTAGTTTGATTTACAAATATTTTTGTTTAGCACTAGTTTCTTATAACATGTCATTGTACCCAAAAATGGCAACAAGGCAAATCAAATAGTGAAAAGACTTCTCAAAAAAAAATATATATATATATATAGCGAAAATATTAAGAGTAATGTTAAAACCACAAATTGTTTTACAGTTTTCAGATAATTATTTATTTACTATCCCATTTTTTGGTTTTAAAGGTAGTTGCTAAATTCTGAATTTAAGCTTCTTCTTTTTTAACTTCTGTAATAAATGTGTAGTAAGTGTTGGGGATATTACACAAAATAATAATAGAAGAACAAAGTCAAGACAAAAGACAAACAGAAAATAGATAACTTGAAGGCACAATATTGTTTTCCTTATACAATATTTGCCCCCATACTATAGTTACTAAAAGGGTTATGGTAAATTTGTCCCCATGATACAATCAAAATATTGGGTTCTACAGATAGCAATTCTAGAGAATGACTACAGAATTTCTTGTATTTCTCTCTAACTTACTATTTTCAAGGGAACATAAGCCTCTATTTATATGCATAAGGTTATATTTCATCAAAAGACACGTATGGAGAGTTAAAATGTTTCATGAAACCGTTCACAAGGCTTGAAACCTTTTCAACTTGTCTGAACAGTCACCAGAAAATTCTGTAGAAAATCCTAATTTTCGACTTTCAATCGGTCAAAAGTTCCTTTTGATCGATCGAGTGTTTTGTTCAATCGATCGAATAGGAATCAAACATCGATCAAGACATCCTGAGACTCTAGGATTATTTTCTTACCATTTTCGATCAATCGAGCCAAAGATTCGACCAATCGAAAATGCTAAATTTCAAATTTTCACTTAGAAAATTCCAAAACTTGAATTTTCACTTTATGAAACAATATTCTTCAAACTCAAATATCATTATTACAACATATCCATGTATATACCTATATATATAACAGTAAGTGGCTAATTTGTAAGATTAAAAACTAAATTTTAAGATTAGAGATAAGTTATTAACTACCACAAATAAATAAGAAGGATTAAAGAGATTTAGGAGTGCATAATTTTAAGGGATATGGATAACGTGAGAGAAAGAAATAGTGGGGGTTATATTATACTTTTTTTTAGAGAGTTTCAACCTATGGCGTCTACTTCTGATAATAGCTCTTTATTATCAAATCAAGACACCGATCAGTTTTTGGTGTAGGCGAGAATTGAACCTCAGATTTCTTATTTAACCATCAGAGACTTTACTAGTTAAGCTTATTAGAACCCACATATTATACTTGACTAACTTAAAAGAGAGAGATCCTCTCAAAACACTGCCGAGATCTAGGCTCTCCTCTTAATTTCCTAAATCTAGAAATTTCTAGTAGGAGTTCTAGTATTAAGATCTTGAGAAAATGGCATCGATCAAGTAGAGAGTTGCACACAATCTCATTGTAAGACATTCTGTAGAAGTGGATTTAAAGGGGAAAAAAACAAAAAGTCAAGTACAATTGGGTTTTTTTTTTTTTTAACTACTTCTTCGGCAGCATGACAAATGAAAATGGAGGTCTTCTCCGGAGAAATACAAACGGGATTTTAATTTTGCACAACTGGGTTTGTAATATAGTTTATACAATTTTCTAAAACTCATATGGGTCTCTGGAGAAATACATCATTGGAGAAACACAAATAGCTTTTGCAATTGAGAAATGCTTCTATTCCTAAAAAAAAAAAAAATAATAATAATAATAATTGAGAAGTGCTATGTCCACAGTACTTTCACAACAAATTTTAAGTGATACGTTGTTACGAGTTGTTATTGGGGAGTAAAAAAGTAATTTGAGTGATAAGTTCAAATTAGAACCGATAATAGCTAACCACTTATAATTTACTGTAAAAATGTTATAGGCGTAGCATTTTTCTTTTCAATTTTGGGGTTTTAATTTTTTAAAAATTTATAATCAAGTTTGTTAAATATGAGGTATGGTTCTTGTCGGCTGTGTTCAAGCTTACTCCGGCGGTGAAGGTGGAGAGAAGATGAAATGTTCTAGTTCGAGTTGTGTTTTCTTTTTCTTAGTTTGGGTCTTTTAAATTTTTTTGTTTTTTTAATTATAAACAAGTTTTTAATAAAATTTGATGTGTGAATTTAGTTTTTTAATAATTGATGTGGACCATACCAATTTGTCAAAAATTTGTAAAATAGTTTGTATTTCTAACATTACTGAAAGTCTGAAAGACTAAATTAATTGCTTATTAAGAGCATCCACAGCAGTGGAGCAAAAAATTTAGCTTTTTAGCTCCACCAAAAGTTACTTTATTTATTTTACATACACATATGCTGTAGCAGTGGATCTATTTTAACTTTTAACATAATAAAATAATATAAACATCACAATAAAATAATATATCTCATACAATAAAATAATATAACCCACTATCCAAAAAACATCCACGAGACCAACCACAACCACCTCTACCATCAACCACAACCACGACCACACCCACAACCACCACCACAACTCCACCACCACCACCATTCATCAACCAGAGAAACCCAGCCACCATTCATCAACCATCAACAAACCCCATTCATCAACCATCAACAAAATCAAAACCCATTCATCAAAATAGAATAGAACCCATCATCAACAATCAAATTAGCCAAAAGCCACCACGAAACTAGAGAAACCCAGCCACCATCAACAAACCCCATTCATCAACCATCAACAAAATCAAAACCCATTCATCAAAATAAAAATAGAACCCATCAACATAAAACCCAATCAGAGAGATAGCAGAGAGATAGGGGCGGAGAACGAAGAGATCAATCAGCGCTGGGCAAGGGCTTGGGTCGGTGCTGGGCAGGGGCTTGGGTCGTTGGTGCTGGGCGGGGCTTGGGTCGTTGACGCTGGGCAGGGGCTTGGGTCGTTGGTGCTGGGCGGGGGCTTAGATTGTCGGCGCTGGGTGGGGGCTTGAGAGATGAGAGAGATGAGAGCTTGACAGACGGCGTGGCTGGGATGGCGACGGCGACGGCGACGGTGTGGGCTGGGAGATGAGAGAGATGAAAGCTTGACAGATGAGAGTTTGATGAGAGAATTGACTTTGAGGGTGATGATGAGAGAGAGCACGGTGAGATTGAATAAAATAAATGAAAAAAAATAAAGTAAGTTAAGGATTATTTTAATCGGAAGTTGAATAAATTTTTTTTTAGATGTTTGCTACAGTGCACATCTATAGATAGATGTGCACTGTAGCAAATCAGCTAAAAATTATAGCTTTGCCTCCATTGCTGTAAGGCTTTTTTGGTATATTGGTGGAGCTAAAATAGCATTATAGCTTTTAGCTCCACTGCTGTAAATGCTCTAATAAGCTATAAAATCCATTCTCATTTTGCACTGTTCCCACTTACACAACATGATTGAATCCAGTCAGACTAGACCTCTCTTTTTATATTTTTATATTTTTTATTTTTTTTAAGTACTCTCAAGCCAATCAAATTAATTAGATATTATGTATCTTAAAAAAATAAAAAATAATAAAAAAAACTTCAATTATAAATTTCTTAACTTTAGCTAGGGCACCCTAGGCTGAAATTTGACAAATTTCGTGAATGAAAATGGGAAAAATTAATGAGGAAAGCTCACAAGCAAGGACATACAAACTAACCTAGAAACTCTGCAACTATAATTGATCTTAATTACAGCCAACACAGCAAACTAACCCAGCATCTTTCTTAGGCTGCATCAAGCTATTATGGGAACTAGATCACTTCTAGTCTGAATTAAGAATTTAAGATCTCAACAACCTCAAAGAAATGTGATGTAATTTGCCGAAAATAATGAGCCCTACCATGGGTCCACGCCTCTTCGCTACAAGCCTTTTAGTTTTAGGGCCATAGGTGGAACCTCGTTTCCACCACAAGTATTCTATGGTTTACCATGTATGTTAGGGCGAAAATAGCCAAATAGCATTTTTTTTTTTTTTTTTGCAAATTATGTTACAATTTACATTGTTTCGAAAATATGTAGGGATCTATCACTTTTTGGGTACTCGAGTTTGCCGAAATCGAGTTTTTCATGGTATTCGAGTTCCATGAACTCAAGTACCATGGAAAAATTTTGAAATTTTTTTATGGTTTTCGAGTTTCTTGAACTCGAGTACCATAAAAAAATTTCCGGAAAATTTGAAGTATATTTTTTCAAAGAATTCGAGTTTTTGGAACTCGAGTTTCATGGCAAACTTGAGTTTCACAAACTCTATTTTCAAAAAGGTGGTACATTCTTACATATTCCCAAAAGTGGTAGATTGCTAATTTTTTTTGCTAGATAGTGGTAATGGGCCATTTTCGCCATATATGTCATATATCTTTTTACATATGTGATTGGGCAATAATGGCAGATTGGGCCAAGACCATTAGGGAGTACTCTATTTTGGTAGAAACCTTCTACGTCTTCCTATAATTTTTTATTTTTTATTAAACATGAATTTGAAATTTTAATTATTGGATTACATGTTCTTTATATTCTTAACACGCATATAAATTTTTTTTTTTAAATTGGATATTATTTATTATTCAATTAATAAACTCTTTTTTTTTCATAATTTTAAACCACAAAAACTTGAAATTTAAAAATTTGATTAATAAAAATATGCAATCTAACGGTTATATTTTCAAAATTCACATCCAATAAAAAGATATAGGAATTTGAAAGGTTTTTCTCTAAACTAGTTTGGAGAAGAAAAAAAATCCCCTATTATTTCAAAAAATTAAGGAAAAAATTTGACTCCAATTCATTTTGGAAGAATTTTCCTACAACTCACTACGCGACAACCCACTACGTGGCATTTGAGAAGGGACAAAGTTTAGCTACAAAATAGTTTGTAGTCTAAGACTACAATCTTACTCAATAAAATAAATATTATTCCATATTTTGAAAATCTAACCGTTGAATTACATGTTTTTTACGCTCTTAATACACATGTCAAATTTTGTGTCAATCGGATATTATTAACCATATGATCTATAAGTTTATATTTTATACATAATTTTAAACTACAAAAACTTGCAATTTAAACAATTTATTGATGACATAACTATTGATCTTTAATTTTCTAGAAATTTTGCAAGCATGGAGAATATAAGAAAAAAATGTAATCCAATGATGGATTTGTCAAAAATCATCTCCAATAAAAAGATATTGAGTAAGGTTATAGCCTTAGGGTACAACCAATTTTGTAACTAAATTTTGTCATTTGAGAAGACTATCAGTGTGTAATTTTAGTCACGTGACATTTTTAATAAATCACATGACTTATTTAAATAATACACAAACATAATCTTATAAATTGCCACATAGTAGATTGGGAAAAATTCCTTCAAATTGATTTGGAGAAAAACTTTGTTCAAAAATTAATATACCATCTTTATATTAATTTTCATGTTATAATTTCATGACTCATAATGATGAAATATGTTAAACTACCAATTTTCTTACTTAAAAGTTTAAACTATTAAAATATGGTAAATTTTATTATTTACCTACATAATTCTAGCACTCTTTTTTACGCATGAGCTCAAACTCAATTTTAATAGTTAAAGCCAAACATGTGGAATTTTAAATGGAAGGCAGTGTGGATGAGACAATGATTGAACTTAGGACATCTTATTCTCATATCATATTAAATTTCCAATTTCTCAAAAAGTTTAAGATTTTAAGACAATTGATAATTTAACAAAATACAATCCGGCATGTTTCATCAGTCGGGCTACGTGTAATTGATAAGATTCCATATAGGTTGAAAGTTGAAACAGATTTACATCTTCTGGTTTTTTTTTGTTTTTTATTATTATTATTATTATGTCTCTATTTTGTTCCAAGAGCCAAATATTTAAATTTTAAACTTTTGATTCTGCCGGCCTCTTAATCCATACCAAATTGCTAAATTTCAGAACTCCCCTAACCCTTTTTGAATTTGTTGAAAAGAAACGTTTAATATCAATGAAAAAACAATTTTTTTTCCTCCAAGTACTCGTTGAATGCCCATGAATTATGCTCTCTATACCTTTCTAACAGAATCTTAACAAAATTAAAATTGAGAGACAACAATAACTCTGGATTGCATTGAATCGAAATCTACACCAATAACTCTATTTATATACACAAAGTACAGAACTAACTAACTAACTTAGTATTCTCAAAAATTAGTTCTAGCACGTGTGAACACAAGTCACGTGTATTTACATGTGTGAGATAATTAAATCACTAAAAACTACTTGTAGCTTTACTTAGACTTGTCGTTTAACTGCTGCTTTTGTCGTTTAACTCCAGACTCAATCTTCACCGCTTCTTTTCTTTGCTTCTGATCTTCTTCCTCTCTTCTCTTCTGATCTTTAGAGCTTTGACACTTTCTAAAGTTAGCAACATTAATTTTCCTTCCGTGGATTGTAAGTATGTTTATTTTGTAAGTTAATTTATCTACAATTATTTAAAATCTCATTTTTAGATATAATAGCACTTTTAAACTGGACAATATATTTAATTTATTTTTAAATAGATAATTCATTGTGCAAAATTTAATTTTTGGTAAGCAATAAATGGTTAGGGGTGACCGGTGTAGTGGCGGCACCACATTGTCTTGAGGGAGTTCAATTGAACCCCTGACTTGAGACAATTTTTTTTTATACATATATAATATTTTATAATTTTTTGGTTATGACTCTCCTAAAATAAAATTTTGAAACCCCCTAAGAGAAGCCCAATATTAAATAAATTCAACACCAACCTTTATCTTGACATTTTTAAACAAAAAGAAAAAAAAGTCAACAACAAACTTATTTGATCTGAAAAAAATAGCAAGTCCAATGACAAAAATTAGTAATTTGTTGATCTTAAATCTTATAAAAAGAAAATTAAGTGAGCAATAAAGTATAAAGTGTAAACACTAAAAGACAATTAAGTGTGAGGTAGTGAAAGTGAGGTGTGGGACAGTGGGGAGTGAAGCCAATTTCTTTTTTTTTTCCTTTTTCTTTTTTCTTTTTTTAATGATTGTATTGTTGTGTTGAATTTTTTATAGAGTAATGTAAAAGACAACAAAATTCTTCCCAATGAATTACAAAGACCAATAAGTTTGCAAAGTTGAGTTGAATTGTTAAATATATTTAAAGTTTACTTAACAACAATAAATTAAAGAATTCTTCCCATTGAATTAAAAATTGAAAAGAGTAAAAAAAAAAAAAACACTAATAAATAATAAACTAAAGTATTCTAAACAATAATAATTAAAGTTTACTTAACAACAATAATTAATAACTTTATTATGGTACTTTGTTATAGTAATGATTTCAAATATTTAATTTTAACAACAATATTTAATATTTTCATTATACTAAGAAATAATATGTCCAATGAACTTATAATTATCATTTATTAATTATCTTTTCTTTTTTTTTTGAGAATCCATTTATTAATTATCTTATTAGTATTATGGATAAAAATTTTATAAGGAAATCACATGTTTCCACAAGATTCATCTTTTACCTAAGATTTGTATTTTAAAAGAACTCGTGTTGACTTGAAAAAACTTCATTTAGATCATTAGTGACGACTTATGAGAAAAAATCTATATTATTATCCAAATGATGAAGATGAAATAAGAAAATATTATTTACAAAGAGGTCATTTTCAACCTCTTCAACAAGAATTTGAATGAACCCTTTAAAAAATATTCCTCGAGCGTACCACTGTTTCCCCACCTAGGGTCACTATAGAAGCACACTAAACACTCCTGGGCTAAAACCCCCATTATGTATGCAATACAGGAGTATAATGAGCACCAATAAGGGTTTTTTTTTTAGCAAAATGAACACCAATAAATTGCTAGTGCATGGGGGAAGCTCAAACTTACGACTTAAGTTGTGTTGGCCCAAGTGTCTTACCACTACACGTTTACACCGCAAACCCTGTTGATTTCTTTTGCTAATTATGCTTAGGAATAGCTAATTGTTGCATGGGATGGATCATGGATTTCACGTTTGGTTCCACATAGTGATACATGCCTTGCCAAAAACTTTTATTTGCTTTTGCGTGCTTTGATGGGCTATATTTTTTATTATTTTCCCCCATGGATGCATGCTCGAGGAAAAAAAAAAAAAAAAAAACTTCGTTGCTGATGAATAACAAAATCTTCTACTGAAAAAAGAAGGAACTAATCTTGAGGTAGAAGGACCAGCCAGCATAACTACCATATTATAATGGTTTCTTTGCCCAATCACATGGTATTGGTATATAGTATATACTTAAGGGCCGGTTTATATGTTCTCTTTTGAGAAGTGGTTTATATATTCATATTGCAGTGTTATACGTTGCAAACTTGCAATTTACTCAAAACTTGGGGTCACCATCCAAGATTCCAAGTTATCTGGTTTCATTTTTTCACTTATTTTAAGGACAAAAATGAAAGCCCCTGAAAGCAAAAGTACAAAACTATGGTGATCGACCATAAGATCTTTTTTTTTATAAAAATATTTATTTCCAATCAGCTTAGCTTTTTGTGCATTTAGGATTTGATCAATGACGATACATTGTTCTTACTCGTCTCCTTGTTTCCCATAAAGCATGAGATTCTGTGAATTAACTTTTGTCAGAATTTTTCTTGTTCTCTTTTCTTGGGGATATATTAATATAAAGATTAATTGTAATTGGTTGCTAACAGGGTAGTGGAATAAAAAAAAGAAAAAAGAAAATAAAGATTCCTTCTTCTTTTTCTCCTTCTCCTATTATGGACAAACACAGCATATTAATAATTAAAAGAGAAAACATATCATATTTGAATTATGAATTGTAATGGTATATATGCACGCAATCTCTACCTTTTAAGAAAAAGGTCACAAATCACAAATTACATCAAATTCCTCTTTATTATGTATTCTATACTACATTTGATACGATACTTGAATAATGCAATAAATTTAAGAGGAGTCTTTTATGTATAATTATCAATTAAATAATTTATTTAATACTAATCAAACTAATATAACTCGATGAATTAATATTAACCAGACCAAATTTAATATCATATAAAAAAATAAAATATTATGATTCAAGTATAAGATTTAACAGTTTCTAAAAAAAGTATGAAATTTAATAAAAAGAAATGATTTTTTTTAGGCGAAATTACACTATCGATCCTTAAAGTTTACCCTGTGAACGCAATTAGTCCTTCAAGTTATAAGTGAGTGTTATTACTCTCTTAAGTTTTAAAAATGAGCAGTATTAGTCCTTTATTAACTGAAGTTAGTGATATTACTTATGTGGCTAACGAAATAATGATCTGTTATATTCTGTTTAATGATGTGAAATTTTTGAATGAATAAATTTCAAAAACCAATATCAAAATACTTGATCTGAGTCATCTGACCTTTCCTTGTCAGTTTCTGAAACGCATAAGAGAGAAAAGTTGCCTGCGAGACTATTGTTGGTTTCCATGGATGTTGTAAGAGTCGCACCGATCCACCGGAATGGCACCATCTGCATTCCATTGATCTTTCCCACCATAACCATCTTTATTTGAAACTGTGCAAGACCCTTTGCTAATGACCCATAATTTAATCAATCATTTAGTTTTAAACTCAAACGGTTGACAAATACTAATGCAAAGGTTCACAAATGAGATATACTCAGTCATTAAACCACTACAATGCATAAGGATCAATGCTTTCTACGCTCCAGATTTGGTTTATTTTAGATCCAAAAAAACCCACACATCCCCCAACTTCGATGCATATCTATATATCCCAAAAACAAATGCAAGCAATGCAAACAACCATTGCAATCCACTCTTCGCTCCACGATATACAATATATGTTTGCCATGATTGAATCTCAATACCCATACGGTTTTGTCCACAATTTTAAACCCATGGATTGATTGCAACGTCATTGCGGATGGTGCCATATGGTGGATTGGTGCGACACTCGAGTCAGCCATGGAAGAACAATGCTCTCCCCTCCAAGCAAACTTGCTTTCTCATGCATTTAAGTCTATCAATATCAAATGGGGGAATGGCTAGGTCAAGTCTTTTGGGATTAAGGATTTTGACGTGTAAAATAGTTTTTGAAAATTTTCATTAAAATATGCCACAACATTTAAAAAATTGCTAAATCATTATTTTGTTAGCCACGTAAACAATACTATTAACGGTAGTTAATAAAAAGACTAATACAAAATTCATTTTAAAAACTTAAAGAATTAATATCGCTCATTTGAAACTTAAGAGATTAATTGCGCACACAGGGTAAACTTTAGGGACTAATAGTGTAGTTTTGCCTTTTTTTTTTAATTACCATAATTACATATTTAATAGTTCCTTATAAAATGACAGTCTTTATAATACCTATCAATAACTTCCATAATTATCAATTTTTTCATATTTAATATTTCATATACAAACACATCAAAATAAATTTCTATTATTTTTTCTAAAAAAATAAATTTCTATTAATAATTATCAAATTTCATATTTATATTAAAAAATAAAACAAGGAAAGAATCATTTTTTTAAAAACATATTTTATTGAAGTTTTCCCTGCATTGCAAGGGTTATTGTCTAGTATATAAAATCAAAGTTGCTTAATTTTTGGTTGACCTCATAAAATTATGCTAGATAAACTTTTGAGGGCTCACAATTTTACATGTCACTATTTTAAAATATATGTATATAATAATTAAATTTAAATTTGATTCTATATTTAAGTATCTTTGTATGTTATATTTTCTTTTTAAACAGTAGACTATATAAATCCATATATAAACACAATCATTATAAATGTTTAATTGGGGATGGCAATTTTACCCCGTCTCACTTGATCTACCCCTCCTCGCTTCGTCCCGTGCAGGTTTTCTCCACCCCGCAAAGGTGGTGGGTGGGGATGGGGAGAGATTTTAGTCCCGCACCACAGGACAGGGCGGGAATGGATTTAGACTTTTTCGACCCGCCCCACCCCGCCTTGCGTTGATAAGGGTTAAATTGTAAATTTTTCATACCTTAAAACTCTATAATTTAAACAAACATATTATCAGCTTATTATATTTTATTTAATGTGGTTCTCTGTTTTTTTTTTTTTTTTTTTCTCTCTCTCTAGCAATGTTGGAAATAAGGTACCAATTTTAACGTTTTCTTTTTGTCTTTATTAGAAACAAATTTATATACCATTGAATCATTGATTTTGTACTGTGAGATTTTTTGTTTTTATTGTGATAGTCTCTTGTTAAACAATTGGATCATATTATTCAGTATTTGCTAAAAATTAGTTTGATTTGATGGGACAAATTTATTTGTAATGTCAAGTATATTTTTATTAATGAAATAGGTTTTATTAAAAAAAAATTAATAACTTTGGGCAAATCAACAAAAACTAGAGTTTTGCGGGGTGGGGCAGGGCTTCACAGGACCCCAAGGGGCGGGGCGAGAATGGCAGAAGACAAAACCATGCGGGACAAGGGTGAAAATCCCATCCTTCGGCCCCACCCCACCCCACCCCATTGTCATCCTTGTGTCTAATACTAGAATATAATTTCATATACAAATACAATCATAATAAATATTTAATAATAATTATCATAATTACCAATTTATTATTTAAGAAAAAAAAGATAAAAACCATAAAATTTGTCAAAAAGTAAATAACTAAATATATATATATATATATATTAAATAAAAGGGAAAACGTGGCCCCCTTTGCAACCATCAAAATTTGACTTAATAAATTTGTAATGGGTCAACAAAGATGACTCAGAAATCCATATATATGGGGGAATATATTTGGTCAGGATCACAACAAATAAATCAGAAGGAATAAAACCGTTTTCTTTTTTCTTCTTCTTAGGAGGTTCATATTCTAAAAGTCAGAGAACAATTTTTTAATTAAGGCACAACTTAAGGTTGAAGTGAGCAACAAAAAGGAAAACAATTTCTAAAAAATAAATAAATAAAAACAACACAAAAAAGAGTAATTACTGAAGATGAATTCAAGAGTTTTACTAACATATACTGTGAGTGAGAAGATACATATACCCAATAGAGGGTATATTTTTCCCAATGCTACACATACTTCATTGCCCCAAAAATCCCCCAAGGAGGCAAACTCAGACTCCTCCCTCTCATCCCAAAATCTTCAAGCTCATCCTTTCTCCTTTGATATGGGCCCACTTACATCTGACCCACCAAAGTCCCTCCCAGATTTCATCTCAATTTCTTGCCTCCCCATCACATCAATATTAAGCAAAATGATAAATACCCATCTCAATAAAACCACCAAAAACACCACACAAAAAAAAAAAAAAAAAAATCATTTCCAATTTGAAAAACACCCCCTAAATTGCCTCTAAATTTTTCTACCAAAGCCTTGCTTTTTGCTCTAACAGTGGCTACCAATGATTACAAGCAACATGTGCACCCAAAGAATGTGCTAGGCCTATATTGTTGCATGGTCTATTTAACTCGTGGATATTGTTTTAAATTTGTGCAATGCTAAAGTGAGTGTCACTCTCGGAATTGAGCTAGAACCACCGTTGGATCATTGATGAGCCTTTACTTTTCAACTTCATTACAAGATTTCTGGGATAAGAGTATAAGACTTAAGAGGTGGAAAAATCTTAAAACCTTGGTAAGCAATGTTCTGCTGCGTCACATAATATATAAATTAACCTGTACGTCGGCCTTTGAAAACGTGTTATTGAGACAAGAAAAACAGAAGTGGACCCACTTTCCCGCCGTGTGGGCTGCTTTCATAGTTTCTAGAGGTCTCATGCGCGAACGAGTTGCTATTGTTCTACGTCACACGTGTGGCTCCCATGTGGGAACTGACGAACTCATGTGCTTTTTCCTGATCCATGGGGTGTGTTTGGTGGTGGAGTTTTTGGGTGAAAAAAAATGTGTTATGGGTTGGGTAAGTGGGTGTTGGTTGCATTGGGCTGTGGCTAGACCATTGACCATTGGGTTCGTGGTGGCCACAGCCTCTTGGTTGTTCTTTTCACCACTGGTGACTGGTGAGGAATGGAGTGGATGTCAAGGTTGTTGAGAAATGCAAGGTTATTGTGAAGTTTTTGAAGGGGAAGGTGTTATGGACAGAAAAGTTTATAATTGGGATAATGGTATATATAAATAAAATAAAATAAAATAAATCAAAGAGTTTAG
Source organism: Quercus lobata (assembly GCF_001633185.2). Taxonomy (NCBI): domain Eukaryota; kingdom Viridiplantae; phylum Streptophyta; class Magnoliopsida; order Fagales; family Fagaceae; genus Quercus; species Quercus lobata. The sequence goes on along the minus strand of NC_044911.1, from coordinate 8,095,659 downwards.
TTTTAGTTTCAATTGAATTAATTCCAATTTTACATTAAGAATTGTGTAGCTCAATTATCACTTTATAGTGTTTTCAATATAAATATTTAAGTCCATAAAAAAAACCATAGATATTTAAGATTCAAATTCATGAAATCCTATTGTAACCATTTAAATTATTATCAATATATATATATATATATATATTAGGAGGATTTGGAAAATTAATTATTTTCTTTTTTTACTTCGAAAAATATCCATAATTTAATTAATCTATCCTTATTTCTAAAACATATGAGATGAGGTTAAAATTATAAATAGAATCTTTCTCAAAAAAATTCATAAATAGAAAAATAAATTAAAAACAAAAAACGTATTGGCTAAAAACTTCCCACAATATAGTAGACAGATATATATAAAGTTCCTACCTAACGTTTATTACAAAAAAATAAACTTCCTACTACACATGTACACAACCAAATGTTCTATTAAAAAGAATACCCCACATTGCTCTTAAAAAACAAACTACCCACATCACATAAAAAAAAAAATAATAAAAAAAAAAAACCTACATATATTGTAAATTGATAACTCTATGACAATATGTGACGCATGAACTATATGAAAAGAGTTATAACAATTTTGATTATGAATGAAAAACTTGAAAACCTTACAATTTTTTGGCTAAGAAATATATGATAAAATCTTTTCAACAAAAAAAGGAAATATATTCATGTTTTGTTTTTTTAGAAGAAAAAATACTAGAAATCATCATTAAAGGAAGACTTAGCTGTGATAAGCTAAAAGTACATTATTGAGGTGTGGATGAATCCTTCATCCACACGGATAGACCACTGACATGTTTAGCAAAGTTATAAGTTACATAATTATTACTTATTCTATGAGTATGAGAATAACTAAGAAAACATAAAGCATTTGTATAATATTTAGCTTCAACAATAAAATGAGCAAAGGATGCAAAAGATTCTTCCTCACTATTAAGGACTTTTGATACATTAAATAAGGTGTTTGATGTTAAAGGGTAATAATTATGAAAATTATGGTTCAAATCCAAGTTTTTTTTTTAAAAAAAAATTGCAATACAAGTAGAATTATAATGTTTTTCTTTCTCCCATTAATATATATATGTGTGTGTGTGTGTATTGCTTTCACATCAATGATTAGGATTGGATTTGGGGCTTGACAGGAGTTGACCTATGATATCTTTAACATTACTCCCTCAAACTCAAGATGGAAGTCTGATGAAATCTTGAGTTTAGAATGTAAGCTTGCGAAGACATTAAAGATGATCATGAGTGATTGGATTGAAATGTAGAATGTGCTACGCATAATGTTCAATAAATGATGTAAAATGTTGGTGATGGTAGTGAACAACAAAGACATGAATGATTGATGATGGCTACAAAGGCCTAATAACTGCTTGACTAGTGACCAAATAATGCTTGCTATGGTCGGAGGACGGCTGCACTAGTGGATCAAGGAATATTGGCAGAGGATGAAGTATATGTGAGCAAGTTAGTGAATTTTACACAGATGAAACCCAAAAAGAACGAGTGATAGGCCAAGTTGTATAACTAAAGAGCCTCAAATAGGAAAGTGGACCGCAAAATGAAAATCTACATGAAAATCAAAGTGGAAGGTTCCCTGTACAGAGAAAAATAGTGGCAAGAAGTGGTTAGACAAAGACAGTCAAAAACCGAGGCAAGCAATGTTTGGTGGTGAGCTGCTTGAATCTAGTATAGGCTATAGAAAGTGACTGTGAAACCGTGTTAAAAGAAAATGACGAATAATAAAATACTTAAAGAGACTAAGTGGAAGTAAGAGAAAAAAAGTGAGAGAGAGATAAGAGTCATGAAAACTAAAAACAACTTTTAAGAGTTTTCAAAAACTGAAAATTGAGTTATGGGATATGAGTGATGGGTTATGAGAGATGGTTTAACCAAACAGGTGTGGTCCAATATGACGACTTGTTTTCACAAATGAAAGCCTTTAGCGAATACATATTTACTATTACAATGTGTGTATTATTTAAGAGCATTACCATCAGGTGTGCTAAATGCCAAATATTTGGCATTTGGCACACCAAACACCAAAGACAGACCATCATAAGATGTGTCAAATGCTAAAAAATTTTGGCATTTGCTCAGTATGCTCTTATGTTTGGAACGGTATGGACAAAAATTGTAAAAGTTTTAATATTTTTTTATTCTTACTTTTCTCTCTCCTCTCTCACTTGTCTTTTCTCTCTCCCATCTACTTAAGTCTCTCTTCCTCACTCATTTTCACTCTCAGCTTCTCCTTTCTTCCTTTCTCTAGAGCACACCGCCGATCTCACCAAGTAGCAGACCTCACCAAGCCATCACCAATTTCACAAAGTAGCAAACCTCACCAAGTCGCCGCCTTGCCATGACCCACGAACCTGACCACAAACACAACCACACCGACCCATCCCAACCACCACAAGTCAACCCACCACATCCATAGCAACCCATGGCTTGATCAACAACCCATAACCCAATCGGAACTCATCCCAACCGCCACAAGCCGACCCACCACATCCATAGCAACCCATGGCCTGATCACCACACCACGCCACGCCACCCTACCATCATCATGCCACACCATGCTACCGAGCTTGCCGTGCCATCCACCACATCATTAGAGCCTCCCACCATCGGATCTCTCTCAATTGGCTTGCAGTGGTGGGTTTTGCTTTTTGGTTTGTTTGATTTGGGATGGGTTTTAAGGTTTGTAAATGTGGTGGGTTGTAGGTTAGTTGTGGCAATGGTACTGTGGTTGTGGCGGCAATTTGGTGGTTGTGGTGGTGATTATTGGGTGGTTGTGGTGGTTATTTTTTGGGTTGTTGTGGATTTTATTTTTATTTTTATTTTTTATAAGGTGATGTTGGTGGATGTGGGTTTGTGCCGGTGGTGGCTGTCGGTGTTGTTGTGGCAATGGTGGATGATGAGGAGGAGTTAATATATTATTTTAACGTGTTGTAAATATTATTTTAATATATAGAATTAAAGAATAAAACATGTGATGAATGAGATATTGTAAAATGATGTGGCAAAATAATAAAGTAAGCTTTTTGTATGTCAAAATGACATTTTTTATAGAAGAGCTAATGGGAATGCTCTAATAAACCCATAACAGTGGGTATTTATAGTAGGTTGAATTTTAAACTAATACTTTCCCAAAAAAAAAAAAAAAATCTCAAACTAAAATTGATTATAAGACTTGTAATACAACTAGGGTTTTTTTTTCTTGCACACTGAGTAGGATTGGATTAGGATTTGTTTACTTGCATACCAAATAAGATTGACTTTTTTTTTTTTTTTTTTTTTGAGAAACTAATAAGATTGAATTTGAATCTTGAGTAAGAGGTGCGCCTCAATATATCTTTAAAAATCAGAAATTGGTCAGCGTTAGATATATGGCATTTGTTTTTTTTTTTTTTTTTTTTTTTTGGAGAGTCATATGTGGCATTTACTTGGCTGTGCTAATGATGGAAAGACGAATACGGTGCCCATATACAAAAAGTTTATTTAACTTTAATCCATATGAATAACAATATAACATAACACATAACAATATCACGTCCGTGGGTTCCAGTTAGCTCAACTAGTAAAGTCTTTGATGGTTGAATAAGAGATCTGGGGTATAATCCTCGCCTACACAAAAAACTAATTGGTGTTTTGGTATCATCAAGAGCAGATGCTATAGGTTGAAACTCTTTAAAAAAAAATATCATGTCTAGGGGTGGAGGGCAGGGGGCCATGGGTCTTTCAAAAATCCTCCCTCCCTCTTGTATTTTTGAAAAAATATATAAAATTTTGGACATGAAATTTAAATAATACCTCCTAAATTTTTACTAAAAATATATAATGCATTTATATAGTTGACTAATGCATTTTCTTCCCTTTAATTACTCTTATATCACACATATATAGCTCATTAAATCAAAGTGTATTTAATGTATACCATACATAATTTAATTATGTTCTATTTTTATTTAATTGACTTTTTATGTTTTTAGTCATATCAATTTTTTGAGAGTATAAAGATAGACTTACTTGATGTTAATATTTTTTAAAAATAAGAAAATATCATATGTTAAATCAAAATTAGAAATATTCTTATTATATAAGTAATAAATAAATATAATATACTTATTATAAAAAATAAAAAAATTATAATAGATATACACACACTATTTGTGTGTTATTCTTTGGAATTATATATATATATATATATATAACTTGATCCTTTTCTATAAAAAATTTCTAGCTTCGCCACTAATCATGTTTGGAAAAAAAAAAAACTCTTAGATAGAGTATATTTGATAGCTTTTTTTTTTTTTTTTTTTTTTTTTTTTTTTTAATAAAAAGAAAGGTAAGCTGGTTGATAGCTTTTTATTTTTTTAGAAGCAAACTTATGATAGAGACGTGTTTCAATCAGAACAATCTCTCTAAATCCTCTAACAATGGTGTAAAGAGAACCAAATGTTAGTGGGGTTATTGACTTATTGTATCAATGTCCAATACTATATTTAGTTCTATATTATATGACAAATATGTTTCCTTTCCAGGGAAGTCTTTATATAGCCTTTTTTTTTTTCTTTTTCTTTTTCTTTTTCTTTTTTGATAGGAGTTATTGATTCTTTCTTGAGTCATTGTCCGGTTTTGGTACAATAGCGAACTCATTATTTACGCGGGCATTGTGAAGTTTTCAACTTTACAATATTCTGCCAAAATGCTAGTTAGTTAAAAATAATGTGAAATTAAATATAAACTAGTCGCTAACCCATGTGATGCACGGGAAATGTATTGAGTACAATATATAATTTAATCTTTGTTTATTTTACTACAACACCAAAATTGAATTTGTAAAATAAAATCATATAGTTAAAACATTTGTTAACAGCTATAAGTTTCAGACATTTATTAAACTATATTATTATTATTATTATTATTATTAACTTAACAGTATTTTAATATATGATACCAACATGCTTCAAGAAAATGTCCAATACTGAAAACAATTTCGAAAACAAACTCAACTAAACAGTTTGATGAATAAATATATTACAATCTATAATATAAGCCAAGAAATAAACTTTGAAACCAATATGAACAAAATCCACGTCAAACAAAACCACTTCGATTATTAAGAATATGACTCACTAAAGTCATGAAAAACACAGGATTCATTACAAAAAAAGAAAAAAAAAAGAAAAAGAAGAAGAAGTATCTTTAGTCTTTATAGATTTTGCCTAAATACCCAGAACATACACAACATGTACATACGCTATGAAAGTAAAAATAAGAAAAACAAAAGAGACGTAAACACGGACAATTAAAGAAAAAATATAGGAAAAAAAAGTTAGGAATAAAAATATAAGATAAATATGGGTTACCCTCAAAAAGAATAATCCATGGATATTCATTGAAATCTTATAGATAATTTCTGATAATAGAAAAAATAAAACCCAAAAGTTATGATGTTAAAACTTCCAAAAGGCCAAAAAAAAATTTTAAAAAAAAAATCAGAAGATTCAAAGCTTCAAAAGTATTGAAATAAAACAATATATATATATATATATATTTATATAATTACGCAATAGAGAAATACAATAGAAAGAAGGGAATCCATGATTATAGCTTTTCTACTATTGAAATTGGCTAGACAATTAAATGTATTGCAAAAAATGAACTTAAAAATTCATATGTAAACCAAAAAATTAGAAGATTTTGAGCCAAGAATTTATTAAAACAAAACAAAAATTATGTGACTACACAATGGAGAAATATAATAAACAAAAAAAATATGTCTATACAACATAGAAATATTAGAGAAATATGAGTTACCTTTTAAATGTTAAAATTCGAAATATTAAAACTTTTAAAAGGTTAAAAATTTTTGAAGATTTAATTAAACGATTCAGGCCCAGCAATTAAATAGACAAAACAACAATTGACAAACTTATAAAAAAAAAAGCAACAAATCTATAATTTTTATTGAACAAATCAAATAACCCTAACCTTGATGCATTGACCGAAGAAGGAGAGGAGTCCAATACATAAGTGGAATATGTGAATTGTGAAGCATGAGCCGCCCTAAAAAAAAATCTTGAAGAAAAATAAGGAGAAAATTGTGTTGCAGCAAAAGAAGATAATAGCAGATCTAATCATAAAATCTAAAATAAAAATAATTTAAAATAAAAATAATAAAAAAATAGTGGTGACCAATGGCCATACATATAAAATATAAGATATTGACCAACCTTTATAAAAAGATGTCAGTTTCAATATTCACTTTGTGGTGAGGGTCCTCAAACATCATCTTCTCCGCGAATAGTTTTTGGGGCTTAGGTTTTCTACGCAAACAATTCTTAAATAGGAGAGAGTAGAGGTGGTGGGAGAGTGTCCTTATTTGGCTAGAAGTCTAATTTGCATTGGAAAAAGAAAACAGTGATGAGGTGGAAAGTTTAATTTAATTTAAATATTGTGCTGACGTGGAAAATTGTGGGAGCTTCAAAAGTTTCAGTTTTATATATATATATATATATATAGAGATTAAAAATCATAAAAATAAAGTATGATTATAATTAAATTACCTTAATCACTTGATGAAATTAATTCATTTTTTTAATGAAAAAAAAAAGTAATTCATGTAAGCATGGGCATTTCTTGCTATAAAATATTGTGAAGATGATTAAGAAAATTTAATTGACCATTTGGTAATATGATTTTAATATGAGTAAATGATTTCAATTGAAAATATTTTTAACGAAAATACATTATAAATCACGTACCTTTTTTTTTTTTTTTTTTTTTTTTTTTTTTTTATGAAGAAAAGCTCTTGATAACCTAATATAAATAACCTATAAGATGCTAGAAAACCCACCTTTTTCTAGCCGAATTATTCTGATGGAGAAGATGTTACACCTTGTTTTCTATTATATTTTGCATCTTATGAGAACTTCTTCTTCTTCTTTTTTTTTGGAAGGGGAAAGGTAAAAGCATCTTATGAGAACTTATATGGTTCTCAATACATTTAACTTGTTTTAAGAGAATAATCCCAGTTAATGCCTAGGCATCTATCTAAGAAAAGTTTTGAATATACTAATTTTAGTTTATATACTTTTTCTTTTTGCTAGTCGGCACTTCACAAAAAACCTTGGTAAGAAGTAAGAACATAATCCAAGAGCTTCAACCATCCATCCCACATTCCAATCCCCAATCCGAAAAGAATATTGGACTCCCTATTATATGTACTTGCATTTTTAATGAAAGGATTCCAGCTCTTCCAGTTTTCAGTAAACTATCCGGTACTCTGAGGATAATGTTTTCTCATCTCCCATAATTGTAATCTCCATATTCTCAAATTAATATATATATATATATATATATATATTGTTTTGAGAAGTACTATGTCCATACTAATTTCACAACAAAATCATAGATGGTACGTTATTATTGGTTCAAATTTAAATTTACCAATAAAAGTATTATTTTTGCCCACTAATAATAACCTGTAACAACTTACCATTTATGATTTGTTGTGAAATCGTTGTCAACATAGTATTTCTTTTTTGTTTTTGATAGATTTAGGTTTCATTTTTTTAGGTATAAGACTAATTTTTTTTATAAATTATTTCAATTGAAAATATTATTAAGGAAAACTATATGTTTGTCAATGTTTGGTTTGGTTATATTATTGAAAATGCTAAAAAAAACCAATTTAGGGACCATAAAGCCTTTGGCCTTGAATTTTTTTAGGGTAAGTTGCAAATTACACCTATAAAGTTTGAGGGTATTTTGATTTTACACCTTGAAGTTTCAGAATTTGGATTTTACCTATATATAAAAAAAAAAAAAAAAAAAGAATTTGGATTTTACCTCCCTTAAGTTTGAGGATGTTTGGATTTTACACCTCAAAATTCTGAAACTTCAAAGTATAAAATCTAAACACCCTCAAACTTTATGGAGTAACCCTAAAATTTAGGGTATAAAATCTAAATTCTAAAAAGTCAAAGTGTAAAAATCTAAATACCTCCAAACTTTAGGGGTAAAATATAAATTCTAAAAATTTAGGGTATAAAATCCAAAAACCCTAAAACTTTAGGGGTGTAATTTGCAATTTGCCTTTTTTAATAATATGTATGGTTCAAAGTTTCATTTTTTATTTTTGGTTTATTGAGTAAAGTTTGAAGTTGAATTTTCAAAAGTTAAACCTAAATCCCTCTCAAAAATTATGTTGGCTGAAAGATATTCAAAAAAAAAAAAAGAAAAAAAAAAAAGCCAACTAGCCCATACTTATGGCCCCTTAAAAAAAAACATTTTTAATAAATACTTAGACTCAAGTAGAGCTATTATATTGGAGGTATCAACCATCTTAAGAAGTGTTTTCAATTACTTATGCAAAGACCATCAATACATCAAGATCCTTAATGCTACCCACAATGGCTTTCACCTCCATCCCTCCTCTCAATCTCTCTTAAGTTAGTTTCATAACAAAATAAAAATAAATATAATAGACAATCTTATTCAAAATTTTATTTTCTTGGTACCAGGTACTTAAACTTTGGGATTGAAATATATATATTTTTTCCCTTAACAGAGGCTAACAATGTTTGTATGTTTGGGTGCTAACATGGCTAAGATAATGGGAAATAAATTATTTACTTAAAATTTTTTTATATAGTTTTGGTGAGTAAAACATAACATTGAGTAGTTTTAAATATAGTTGAATTAAAATATTTATTTTTGTGTCGAATTTTTTGTTTTTTTTTTTTCAATTTCTCAAATTTTCATTTTTCTCTACTTGTTATGATCATCAATTCACCATTTTTTAGGGTTCTCAAAAAAAATTTGTTAATTTTTTGAGTTTGGAATTAGATGCTAGATATGACATAGTGACACAATTTTGTTCGTATATGAAAGTTTAGGGTATTATATAATTTATATTGCTTTAAGGTTCGTTTGGTTGGAGGATGGAAAGTGGGTGATAGAAAATATTTAGGTTATGTTTGGTAATAGTTTTTGTTTTCTATTTTTAAAAACTTGTTTTTGGGAATATAAAGAAAAAACAAATTTCTTGTATTTTTGAAATAAAAAAAATGTTTGGTTAGTTGAAATTTAAAAAATAGTTTTTTGAAGAAATAAATTAAAAAAAATACTAAAATATGTTGTTATTAGGATTTAAACTCTAATACTAACTCATTAAATGAGAGAGATTCATTAAATCAAATGCATGTTTTCTTTGATTTTTGAAAACTAAAAACTGAAATCAGTCTTTCGCATATTTTCAGTTTCCTTCACAAATTAAATTTTGAGAATAATTTTTCTTTTCTGTTTATTTTGAGTTATCAAACAAGTTTTTTAGTTTCAAAATTAATTTTTTTTTTTGAAAATAGAAAATAAGAGAAAAAAACAGTTACCAAGCATACCCTTAGTTTTTCCTAATGTGTGTTTAGTTGAGTGGATGAAAAAGTGAAATGATGAAAAACTTTTTTTTTTTATTGAAAAGAAAATTGAGAGAATAAAAAAAATGGTATTTATATAAATTTACTTTCATGCCCCTATTACATAAAATAAAAAATAGTTTAGAAGAAAAAAAATCTTATTATTTAGAAAAAAAAAAAAAAAGAATGTTTAATGTTGAAAAAGAAAAAAAGAAAACTAATGTGGAAGGGGGAGGGGCAAACGGGTAATTTCCCATCTAAGCCTACTTTCCCCCATTTTCTCCACAATTTGTGAAGAAAACAAAATCTCTCAAAATGTGGGCAAAAAGAGAAAACAAAATCACCCCACCAAAATCATCCTTTCCAATCAAATACTTCAACTATTCATTTTCTCTTCTCATTTTCCATTTCCAAAATAACCTCAGTCAAACGGACGCTGAGTCACTGAAAATTACTGCATAATTTTGTATGAAAATCAATTATAGAGGATTTTCATTATTTTAAGTTGAAATGTATTAAAAAAAATAATTATTGTATCTTTTTTTTTAAAATAAATATTTTGTTAGCACTAAATAAATGTTAGTTTTATTTTTATGTATTACTTTAGTATTGAATCTTATCATTAATTCTCATTCTTTTTTTTTTTTTTTTTTGATGCGCATTAATTCTCATTCTAAAATGCTGATGATTATTTTATTTCATACTTTAATTTCTCAAAGATTAAATCTTAGTTTCGTTCCTGTCACAAAATAAACAAAAAAATAAACTAGACTCGCTTAATTATGCTTCTGCATCGGTTCAACTAAATTTTCGTTTATTTTACATTAATAATTTATTTTTTCTATTTTACAATATTACTTTTACAAAATATTCACGTCAGAATATCTATTATATCGCTCTAACTTATTTAAATAATATTTTTTATTATTATTTTATTAATAAATATCTCTGCCATTAATATTTTTTTTTTCCACCCAAGGTCCCAACCTTGTCCGTCTCTCTCTCATTTGTTCTCATACACTTCTCTGTACCTCTCTATCGCCCTCGCCAATCTCCTCATCCCCTCTCTCTCCACCACAACCTCTTCGCTATTTCTCTCCTCCACATCGTCCGCCTTAGCTTCAGCGGCCACAACAGCGTTGGACGGAGAGGGCGTCATCGCTTTCTTGTAATACCACGGAACCCCCACCGGAGGTGATTGAGACAACGATGGAGGAGGTTGAATCTGAATCGGAACCGGAGTCGAAGTCGGCTTTCCGGTGGGTTTTTCATATGGGTTTCTGTTGGATTTTAATATGGGTTTTTCGTTGGGGTTGGATTTAGTTTTTATTGATTTTGGTTTGGGTTTGGGTTTGGGTTTGGGTTTGGGATGAGTTTTTCTTCGGTTTTGGGTTGATTATGTATGTGTTTTTTTATTATTATCAAAACGTGTAAAATGACCTCCTTTTTTTTGTATTTTGCAAAATTATGCTACCGGTTGCTCTTTTTAGATTGTTTTAAACTTTTAATGCATTCCCCTCCTATTGAAAAAAAATCTAGTTTTAAATCTAAAAAAAGAAGAAGAAGAAAATAAAAAAAAGCATGGGTTTGATAATTTGTGTGCATCCACACTTCCAAATCCAAACCTTATTTTCTCTAGCTACTCAGGCCAAAGTAACATACACAACCCAAAACGACATCGTTTATGGTATTACTATTAATCCCGACCAAAAGACACTGTAAAAAAGGCATCTATTGCTGACGTGTCTCAATCTCAGCCGTAGCTTCACTCATTATCCAATGATGAGTAGGACTGAGATGTAGACAAAAGCTTAACTCTCACACCCACTTCACAATTTCCTCAAAACCCAGTGCCACTCTTTCAATTATCCATTTTTCTCTTTTTTATTTTTTTATATATATATATATATTTAAAAATACTATACATATGATTCTCCCAAAAAAAAAAAAAAAAAAAATACTACATATATATGGTACCTCCCCCAAAAAAAAAAAAAAAGAGTAAAAAATTAAAAACCATTCTTTGAGCCACAAAGCCCACAAGGGCAAGCAATTCTCACCTAGATTAACATAACACACACGTACAAATTACAAAAACAAAGCCTTTCTCTTTCTCTGGGAGAGGTGTACCCAAAACTCTGTAAGACTCTCTTCTGTCTCTGATTTTCTTAAATTCTCAATACTTATATCCAATCTGCTCCCACAAGTTCAAAGGAACACCCATAAGTTTCAGATCAGAGAACACACACACAAAAAAAAATAAAGGAATGATTTTTCTTTTGGTTCCCAACAACTATGTGAAAAAAAATCTATCTGTTTTTTTTTAAATTTTTTTTTCTTCATTTGGGTATTGTGGGATTGATCTTAATATGCGTGTTGTTGATATTTTACTTTGCTTTTGTATCTGATTGGTGTTTGTGGATATATTGGGAAGTAAAAAGTTTGATTTTTTAGGGTTTCTGTATCAGCTTCTGTGACTTGGTTTTTATGCGGTTTTTTCTATTTTCTTTGGTGGGTTTTGTTTTTCTTAATGTGAACATTCTGTTTGGTAGCTGAGAAAGTTGAGGGAGACAAAGAGAAAACTCGGGTGAATGATGGATTGGGATTTTTTTTTTCAGTTTAATTTTTTTTTTTTTGGGGAGTTTGCGGAAAGTGGGGACATTGGATTTGGTGAGTTTGTGTAGTTTAATTAGCTTAATTGGATTGGATTTCTTTCTGGGTTCACTGTAAATTGTGTGAATTTGATTGGGGTTTTTGGGTTTCTGAGGAACTAGGCTGTGTTGAATGTTAAGGCTTTATGATTTGTTTGACTTTTTTGGTAATCAAAGGGTGTAAGAAATTGTAATCTTTGGTACAAATTATGGGTAGATGAGCTGTTTGTGGAGAGCTTGTTGCCCAGCTCGCTAGGAGTCAGTGAGAGAAGCTTAAATGTTGGATCCCAGTTTGGTTTTTTATTGGGTCTAGCTTGAGCAATGCTGGGCTTGGCTTGATTAAGTTTGTGATTGGTTACCAACCTGATAAGAATTGTCCCATGGAAAAAGAAGGCTGGTAGATTATGAGGAATTCTATTGGGTATGGGATTTGTGGCAGGTAGGAATCATTGGTGGAATATAGATGTGTACTTTGGATTGTTAGGCTAATGAAGAAGCTTAGTTAGGAGTTGTGAAAGACCTTGTGTTTGGTTGAGTTGAGCATGGGTAGGGCTATATGAGTTCAAGGAAGCAGTATTAGATGATTTAAAGACTTTAATGTGGTTTTATCTTTGTGCTTTTGGTTTTGGGTAGCTTCTATCTTGTGAGGTTCATGATTGAATTAGAAGCTTGTGTAATTTTTTTGGGGTAGGATAAGCAATGGGCTAGGATAAGTATATGTGACCCTCATTTGGATTTTTCATAAATGGGCTAAAAAAGCTAAATCATAATTGAATTAATTGTTATGGAATGAATGGAACCATGCATTGATCCTGCTTTGAGTCTTTTGACAAGAAGAATGCTATGGTGGGTGTGTGTATATTTGGTTGAATTTGTGTAGGGATTGGTCTCTAGTCGATTAAATTTATGGTATTAGGTTTTGCCACCTCTTAGAAGTTTTCTTAATTGATCTTTCCCTTTCTTAATCTTTCTATGTTATATTGAATACTCTAGCTTAAAAAAATTCATTTTAGATTTGAATTCTGTAGAAAATGGTGTTCTATTGTTTAGGTTTAGTTGTAACTTATTTTATAAATAGCTTGAATATGCTTCCATCAATGGTATTCATATACAATAGAAGTAACTGCATCTTTATCCCTGCCTCTGAAATTAGTTCTGACTGACCTTTTATTGTAATCATAATGCTATGCTTTACTTTATTCTTACATTTATTGTTTTTCTGCATCTTTATTCGAGATTAATAATAAAGCCTTGGAGTTTTGGGTCCCAACTGTCATTTCTAATCTCTTTCTCTCTTTGGTTTGGTGGCCAGAAGCTGATGCAACAGTGCATAATTGAATAATGGCTGTTCAAACGTCTGGTAAATCAGTTTATGATGACTTTGATGATGATGAGCCTCTAATTTTCAAAAGGACCAACCCAACAGCTAAGCAAAATCGAGTAAATTCAGAAGTAAAGAAGCCATCATCTCAAAGGCATGATGGACAATCTGGGAGGCAGGTTCCTGATGGGCCTTCTTCCAATGGTCAAAATTCCAGTATGCAGAAGGGGAAGATGGTTACATCCACCAAGGTATCACAAGTAAAGTATCCTCCAGCAAGCCCAAAGGCATCTACTTCATCCCTCAAGGCATCACCTGAAAAGTCATCAGTGGCAAATTCAAAAGCGTCAACTACAGTAGTTGGTCGTTCAAAAAATTCATCTGAACAGAACATGTCAACTTCTGTTAAGGAGGAAAAAAACTCTGTGAAATGTCCCCCTTTAGAAAAAAATAGTGATTCTGAGGACTCGGGAGATGATAAACCATTGAGTGCTAGACTCTTGGTGAAACCCACCGCTGTCCCCAAAAGGACGAGCAAACCTGTTTCTGACCTCAAGGCATCTTCTGAAAACTCACTGGTAGCAAATTCAAAAGCGTCGACTACATTAGATGGTCGGTCAAAGCATTCATCCCAACAGAACATGTCAACTTCTGTTAAGGAGGAAAAGAATTCTGTTAAATGTCCCGTAGAAAATAGTGATTCTGAAGATGAGAAACCACTGAGTGCTAGACTTATGACAAAACCCACCATTGTCCCCAAACCTGTTCTTGACAAATCACAGGCATCAGAATCAAAATACACTCTGAAAAAATCTTCTGCAGAATCTGATGATGAAGCTCCTTTGTCTTCAAGGTTCTCACCAAAATCCAATATGGGTATATCCAGTAGTAAACAGCAGATAGTAAGTTCTAATGAAAAGAAACCTTTGGCTTTGAAAATTCAGCAAAATGGTTCTACCTCGAGGGATAAACAACAAAAGTCTTCCATGCAAACGAGCAAGAGACCTCTAGATAAGGTGAATTCCTCAGAACAACCTTTAGTTAAAAAGGCAAAGCTCTTAGATGCATCTACACCAATGAAGATAAAGCAAACATCAGTCAAAGCTGAAGCAAAGGCAGACGACGACGACGACGATGACTTTATTCCAATTTCCCAGAGAATGAAGAAGTCATCTGCATCAGACGCTAAGTCTTCTTCCACGAAGAAAAAGGCAGTAAAAGTTGTTTCTTCTTCATTTAAGAAAACAACTAAGAAGTCCAAGAAAGTAGTGAAAAATTCAAAATATATAAGATCGACAAAAATGACACCTAGCTCTGGTGATGGGCAAAAGAAATGGACTACCTTAGTTCACAATGGTGTCATTTTTCCACCTCCATATCAGTCTCATGGAGTGAAGATGCTTTATAATGGGAAGCCAGTTGATTTGACTCCTGAACAAGAGGAGGTGAGTATCCCTCCCCCTCCTCTCTCTCTCTCTCTCTCTCTCTCTCTCACACACACACACACACACACGCACACCTGCTTTGCCTTCATCCCTAATCTTCAGTCCAGTAATCTTTCAATTATTTCTGCTCTTTCTCCTACTGACATTGCATTTACCATATACCTTATACCCACAGGGTTTCTAAAATCTATTTGATGATTTCTTTTTGCAGGTTGCCACAATGTTTGCAGTGATGAAAGATACAGATTATATGCAGAAAGATAAGTTCAAAGAGAATTTCTGGAATGATTGGCGAAAATTACTTGGTAAAAACCATGTAATTCAGGGCTTAGAGAAATGTGATTTCACCCCAATTTATGACTGGTACCAAAAGGAAAAGGATAAGAAGAAACAAATGACTACAGAAGTAAGTTGGTGGCTCTCACCTGCTTTCTGGGTTTGTTAATCAATGAATTTTACTTAATGAGCTTGATTACAAATTCAAAGCATCGTTTCATATCTTTAGTTGCTTTTACTTCTGAATTCATTGTTCTAGATCTTATCTACTCATTTTATTATAAGCAAGGCCAGTGACCAGAAACTATGGTTTCTTTGGCAATGAACTCGACATTTTCATATAAGCTTTTATCACCAGAATATACTTAGGCATGCGATTCCCGTGGAGTTTAATAATAGTTTTTATTTGGGTTCAGCTTATGACATTTTTTCTATCTTGCCCACTAATTGATAGCATATACTTGAGGTTTATTATTGTTAAGTTATACATGCACCAGTGGTTTTTGAAGCCACAACCTCAGCCTCCATCTCTCTCTCGTGTGAAGAGGACCTAGAACTCTTTGGCTTAACGGCAATTGTTGAGCTTGTTAGGGCTTTCTACTGATTTACATGAAAGCTTCGCATTAAAGATGCTGTTGCATATAAAAAGCTATTACTGTATGCTTGATCCATTAGCTTTTGACTACAACTATGCTAAGAAATTATGATATATGATTTAAAAGACATTTTGATTATTTTTATTGCAAAATGGTTGTCTTTGACCTTTATATACGTCACTCTTCCAACACGAGTGTTGTCTAAACAAAGATTACATTGGAACTTCAATTGCCAATTGTTATAAGAGCCAGAATGACATTGAAATGAATAGGCCTTCCATATCTAATGACGGCATTTACCTCTGGAGCTAGTGTTTTAAACAGTTGCTCCTTTCCTGGTATGGAAGACAACTACTCATGAAGCATGATGTGAATATGATCAATTGCTTCTCACATAATTGCTTTTGTCTGTGCTTCCACATTGCGGCTAATATGTCAATTTGCTTTACATACAGCAGCTCAGATCTAATCAAGATCTTTCTGTTGCCAATGAGCTCTAGCTTAAATGGCACCTGCTCCCCTTGTAAAAGCAAGGTGGAGGTGAGGTCTTAGGTTTCAAGATCCACTGGGTGTGTCAGTAACTTACGAATAAAAAAATCAACGTCGTTTTTTTTTAAAAAAAAATTTTATTTAATATATATTTTTAATATGGCATTCTCAGTTTCAAAACAGTTGACGTAGAAGTTTCTGTTCATTCAGGAGAAGAAGACATTGAAGGAAGAGAAATTGAAGCAGGAGGAAAAGTATATGTGGGCCATTGTTGATGGTGTTAAAGAGAAGGTTTCTTTTAGCCTTGACTTTTTCTTCTATTTTCCTCTCTTTTTTTTTTGGTTGGGGGGTTGTAATGTTTTGAAGATTTGAGGATATTCTGCCCTCTTTTCAATCCTCTAAACCTATTTTACATGTGGTTATTTTATTGTTATATTATGTTCTCTAGGCCTTTGCTGATTGATTTTTGAATTTTATATGTTGTTTGGACTATTGATTTATGTATAAATTAACAGATTCTTCTAATTAATCTACAATACGCCCAATTAGCCACTAATTTGTTATCTTTAAAAATGATTTGGTTGGTGGGTTGGACACTGCAAATTATTCTTACCTTAGGGTGTTGATTGCAAAAACTTATAGTGCAGGGTGGGTAAATACAATTTACCCTTCCCGAAGCCCTTCTATTTTGGACATTTCTAGAAACATGCTTAGGGGTAAAAAAAATATGACAATTATATCTTTTCTATACCTCAGTGTCTACTATATAATCAGTATTTTCCATGGGTTTAAAGTCAGTCACGTATCTAGTGCAACTTTTATTTATTCAGATTAAAATAGAAAAATCATGCTATTGACCATATGGTTAAGGCCTTTACTTCAAATTACTTTGAGCAAGTGTGTTGCATTTTTGCAATAGCCCTTCATGATCACTTCAACTTTTAGAAGAAATAATTCTTGCATTCTCAACTCATAGAACCAGCCCCTCCCCTCAACATCTACATATATTGTTCCATCTTATTTTAACTAATATCTTCTAGATGAAGCAATTTCACATTGACTTTGCAGAGTTTCCGATAGTGTCAAGTTGACTTTCTGGTTCTATTGGTCACCTGGGTGCATTGACTACTGTATGGTGGTTTAGAAAGATTTGAGAATTTACATTGGTAATGCATATATGGCTATGTTTCTCATTTTGTTCCGTTGTGAAGAAGTTTTTGTATGGTTGCCTTTTTTCTATTCATAACCCCCAAGAGTATTCCAAATCACATCACTGACTCACTCTTTTGTGAGGTGGATGTAAAGGATGAACAGTCCTCCGACTGGCTTTGAGTTTGTTGTGAATAGTTGTCTGTGAACTATTCCCATGCTATATAATTTGTCCTACCAAATTAATGTTGCTTATATCCCACATTCCTCTATTATTATTTATGCTGTCTATTTTGATTACGTTGATGTATTCACTAATTATGATATATTCTAGATGATAAATACACGTGTTTCCTTTTGTGGACCTCAATGCATATTGTTGTTATCTTTAATTGTGCATCTAATTTTTTATAATCTCAATCTCAGGTTGGAAACTTTAGAGTTGAACCACCCGGATTATTCCGAGGCCGTGGAGAGCATCCAAAGGTTCTATTAACATTTTTATACCTAAGATTATTTAAGAGTTGTATGTGATTGAATTCAGAGTATTAGGATTTGCTGTTGCCATAAGTGGATGTGTTTTATTTATTTCTAAAGTTTATTATCTGAATTTGTTATTGATGGTTTGCTTCTACGCTGTCAGATGGGAAAATTGAAAAAACGCATTCGTCCTAGCGACATTACTATCAATGTTGGAAAGGATGCTTCAATTCCAGAATGCCCTATCCCTGGTGAAAGGTTTTGTTCTTCACAATCTCCTTGACAAGAAATCAAGTCATTAAGACCCTTTTAAGGACTGTACTATATACACACACACACACACAATTATATATATATATATATATATATATGCAAGTGATTTTGAATAAAGTATTATATTTAAGCCAAATTTTTCTGTGACTGTTTTTAAGTTTTGGAATTTGTAATCTTTGGCAGCTGGAAGGAAGTAAGACATGACAATACTGTCACATGGTTAGCTTTTTGGAATGATCCAATCAATCCAAAGGAATTCAAGTATGTGTTCCTTGCAGCTAGTAGTACCTTGAAGGGGCAAAGTGACAAGGAAAAATATGAAAAAGCAAGGATGCTGAAGGTTCTTTTCGTGCAATAAATTACTGATCATAATGCTTAAGGATTTTTACATAAAATTTTGGTTATTAGCTTTGAAAATTGTCAAATGTTCTTTAGTACTAGCTTTTATACCCTCCCTGGGATGATATTGAAGGACCTTAGTAATATTTTGCTAAAACCTGAAATTTTGAGTGCAGGACTACATAGAAAACATCAGGACTGCATACACGAAGAATTTTACATGCAAAGATGTCTCGAAACGGCAAATTGCAGTTGCTACCTATCTTATTGATAAACTAGCGCTGAGGGCTGGCAATGAGAAGGTATATTTTGTATAAAATATTACTTGAATCAACCCCCCTTCCCCTGCATGTGCTTGCACACATTTATTTAGGTTTTTGTATGTTTGTAAATAAGCACCATGTAATCCTTAAAAAAAAGAGAAAAAAAAGCAGCACTATGTAGAGCAGAGTTACCCAAAAAAGGGTGGGGTGGGGGGAATAAGGCTTTCATGGTCAGTTGAATTCTTTATCACATGCTAGGTCATTTATCTGGCACTAGGAAAAGCAATAGAAGATGTTTAGCTTAAAAGATGACTGGCATTTTGACTGCTTAAATTAGGATTCTCCTTAATTTGGAACCATTTGGTATTCTTTTTCTTCAAGCTTTTCTTCTTTTGCTTTTGTATGTTTGTTTCTAAATAGGTATAGTGTAATTGTGTTGCTTGCATTTTACTTTTTACTTTTTAATCTGCTTTAAGAATTAAGCAGCTTAAATTCCTATTAGCAATCAGCCATTCAAGTGCTCATGGTTGCATTCATTATCCAGCAAAATTTATTGGGTTTTTTTTTTTTTTTTTTCGTATCATCGGCTGCTTTACTGCAGGATGATGATGAGGCTGATACTGTTGGTTGCTGCACATTGAAAGTAGAGAACGTAAAAGCAGTAGACCCAAACACATTGGAGGTATAATGGAATAAGTTCTAGAAAAAAACCATCCCATATAGTTCCTCGTGTACAGTTTATTGCCAGTGGTAACCAGTGAACTGTTTTTGATAAATTCAGTTTAACTTCCTTGGTAAAGATTCAATTAGATACGAAAATAAAGTTGAAGTTGAGCTTCCTGTTTACAAGGCTATTAAACAGTTCCAAACTGGTGAGTAATTTGGGTCACTGTTTAGGTTTTAGATATGAATATAGATATATAGTTTGTGATAACAGCCAATGAGTATTTATTTTCTGTTTGCTGCAGGAAAACGTGGCTCTGATGACCTCTTTGACATGTTGGACACCAATAAATTGAATGCTCATCTAAAAGAACTCATGCCTGGTCTTACAGCAAAAGTCTTTCGAACATATAATGCATCCATCACATTGGATGAGATGGTAAGAAAACATTTGGATCTCACAACTTGTCTAGTTTGTATTTTTGCCATTAATATGAATGGCGAGCAGAGGCATGAGGATCTAATCTTTGTTGTTTAGTATTAACAGTGTTGCTGAGATAGTTCCATTGCTACTTGTGAAACTTTAATGCATACTTAGTCCTATGTTTTATTTCGTTAAAATGCTCTCTTTTTTAAAGGAAGTTTTTGGTTTAATTCTTTATATAGTTTATTCCTATCTTCAAGTTGGTGTCTTTTTTATAACAGTTTAAAAAGGGATTAAAATGTTTTTTTTTCTTCAAGGGAAATTTTTGGGTTAATTTCTTGTTAGGGTTTATGCATCTCCATCTGGATTGGTTCCTTGTGTTTTTGGCAGTTAAATAGGGGAACTAAAGATGGAAATGTTGCGGAGAAAATTGTTGTTTATCAGCATGCCAACAAGGAGGTAAAAAAGTCCTCCCTGTCAAAGTGAAGTGATCTATGATTTTGTTCCTTTCAAGTTACTTGCAGAATCCAAAATTCTGGCTTTTCTGGTTGCAGGTTGCAATAATTTGTAACCATCAAAGGAGTGTTTCAAAGTCTCACAGTCAACAGATGTCAAGGTTAAATGAGAAGATTAGTGAGCTTCAGGTAATGACCATATGTCTAGTGAAAGGCATACATGGTTTGTTTTGCTTTGTGAATAAATGTCAATATCAACCATCATATTGAGGGTCCAGTGCACTAGATATCAATAGATTTATCAATATTCATGTTAATATCCAAACTCATCTGAAAAGATTATGGAAATTTAAAGTAGAAGTCAATTGAAGTTTCTATGATTTTATGCCAATGAACTCTTGCTCAAATCACATATCCTTCTCTTGTGAGAGCAAGGTGGAGGGTCATGGCTTCAAGACCCATTGAGTGTGCAACTTTTTAATGTAAAGAAGAAAAATTCTAGGATTTTATGATAAACGTTTGGTAAAGTACATTGAAAAAGCTAAAGGGCCAATGATCTTTGGATCATGACATCTTACCCCATAAACAAAGGATGGAGGTGATCTCCTTACCCTATGAACAAAATATGGAGGGTGGGGTCATGGGTGGAGTCCTAAAAGAGCTTCAGAGGCTGAAATTTGCTAGATGAGGTATTATCATCTGTAATATTCTATTGTCATAGACTATAAAATAAATTTATTAAATTTACCTTAAAATTTTCTCACCAATAGTCATTTCCCATGATTAATTATTTATAAGGATGACTAGAGAAAAAGAAATTGACTTAGTAAAGTTGAGACCTAACTTAACAAGAAAAGA
Organism: Quercus lobata; assembly: GCF_001633185.2. Classification (NCBI taxonomy): domain Eukaryota; kingdom Viridiplantae; phylum Streptophyta; class Magnoliopsida; order Fagales; family Fagaceae; genus Quercus; species Quercus lobata. The sequence goes on along the minus strand of NC_044911.1, from coordinate 8,074,508 downwards.
AAGAGTAGAAAATATATATGCTATATAGCACATGCTTTTCCCTTTTTTATTTTTAAAATTGGATTTATATCAAAGTAATAGGATAATTTGAGATTAGAGACAGGGTTTTTAGCACCCTTGTAGAAAAAGAAAGTTTTGAATTGAGAGAAGAAAATGAAAAGCAGGAGAGAGAGAAAAGAATAAAGACAATGTGGACCAACCTAGACCCTAAAAAGAAAAATAAAACAAAAAGAAGAAATAAAGGCAAGAAGCATTAAACAAGGCAGGCTTTGACTTGACTGTTGAAGAAAGAACTGAAAAAATAATTTTACAATTATGAGTGTCAGATGGCATACATGTCAATGTTGGAGGTTTTATTGAGTTACTGCCTTGAGATTGTGATTATCTTGTGATATTTCCCCTTTTTTTTATTTTTTATTTTTAGGAGAAATTACAATAAACCCACCTGTGGTTTGGCCCGTTTTCGCTTTGCCTACCTGTGGTTTAAAACTTAATACTTTGCTCACCTGAACTTCAATCTGTTTGTTCTCCGTTACCCACCTCACCCTCAGACGTTAGAAAAACACCTTTTTAATACAATTCATAACATAACACGGATCAAAAACACAAACCCTTGAAACTGTTCCTCACGAGCCCTAGAAATTCTGAGACAACCCCAATATCACAATTGGTTTAAAGTAATTATAATCATTTTTCATATGCAAACATTCTAATGTTCCACCAATCAAACTACCATAAAGGCTATTATTTTTTGAATAATTAAACTTAAGAACAACATCTGGATATTTTGAACTAAACGAACCAACATAACTCTTCCCTGATCTGACCATACAGAGCTTCCCAGAAGATTCTGATCAATACCCATTAACCGAAAACACCGAATTGTCTTTCCAATAACTAATACTTCCCAAACGTCACCGACTGAAAACAGAGTACTTCCACGGGTCTCGAATGTAGAGGGTGGCTTTGACCTTGTGAACGCCATGAGAGGTGGTGTATTTGATATATGAGGGGTTGAAGGATAATGAGTACATTCTGGGCTTCGTTTCTTTTGTTGCATCTTGGTGGCCCTGATACCATCACTTCTTTTGCTTTTGAGGATAATGAGTTCTGGCTTAGGCACTTGGCTAGACTCATATTACAGGTTTAGGCAACTGCTTATATCTTTTATCAATCGCTTCCTAACAAGCTTTGTGTTCCCATTATCATGGTGTTTCTTGTGGGATCTATCAAGTATGTAGAGCGAACACGTGCTCTCTTTCTTGCAAGCATGAACCAGTTTGGATGTTCAGTGTTGCCAAAGCCAGACCCCGGGCCTGATTTTGAAGAAGTCATGAAGATGAGCTCTTCAATGACACTGGAACAGGTTGAAACACAAAGTATATGGACTAGTAGTTTGCATAGAGACACAAAACCCCATAACCCAAGCTCTTTCAAAAAATTCAAACCCTAACTTTTTGATTCGTGTTATGTTTTGGTGGTAAAAGTTGTTTTCTAACGGAAAAGCCAAACGTGGGTAATAGAGACCAAACGGAGCTAAACATAAGTGGGCAGAGTGTTAAGTTTTAAACTACGGGTAGGTGAAGTGAAAATGGGCCAAACCACATGTGGGTTTACTATAATTTCCCCTTGTTTTTATAAATCTCTCTAGTCACATGTTGATACTAAGAAATCCCCCTTAGTATTTCTATCGATGATGCAAGAAGTGTGTTTGTGTGTGCGCGCGCGTGCATTTGCATGTAACTAGTGCTTTGTTTGTTTTGTGACTTATGTCCACACTTATGCTGAGTCTTTTTAATTTTTATTTCATTTTTTTGTTAGGGCTTGCTGAAAGAGTTGAAGACAGATTTGGACAGGGCAAAGAAAGGAAAGCCCCCATTAAAGGATGCTGATGGAAAACAAAAGAGGAATTTGGCTCCGGAAGCGTAATACCACATGTTTGACTTTTTAAGCCAACTATTCATCCTGTTTTGATATATGTGGTTTCACAATAGTTTATGATTTTATGTTACACAGGATAGAGAAAAAGATTGCTCAAACCAATGTAAAGATTGAGAAAATGGAACTGGATATGAAGACAAAAGAAGATCTGAAAACTGTGGCATTAGGCACATCCAAAATCAATTACCTTGACCCTAGGATCACAGTTGCATGGTGCAAGCGGCATGAAGTTCCCATTGAGAAGGTGAATAGTTTCTGCATTTAGTTTTTGGGTGAATGATCTTACCAATAAGCATATTTCACTTTCACTGGAAGCAATTCTTAAACCAGTTAGTGCAATCAAGGTAGAACTGGTGTCTCGGCCTGGTGGTAAATACGTAGTAACACCATGGCTTGGATACACTAGGTTCAGTTCTGGCTATATATATGCACGTATATACATACCAACGTTAACATTTGAAAATCCCACTGGTGGACTGCATATTCTCTTTGTTCTTAATTCACATGCCAAATTTTATGCTAGTCATATATTATTTACTATTTAATTCATAATCTAATGTTTTATGTTTAATTTGAGTATGAAGAAAAATGAGATTCATACATCTTGTAGATGGAGTAGTTATTGATCTTTGATCATTTTGATGATTTGGAACCATGTAGGGTATAAGAAAACAATGTTGTAACATTGATAAATTAAACCTACCTGCATGGAGCCACCGACCCCACACATGCACCCACGCACGCGCGCGCGCACACACTCACACAAAGTATGGGTTTGAAGTAATTGCATTCATTCTGTGCATTGGTATAATTGTTTCTTATTGGTTAATTGCTTCTTACATTTCCCAAACTTCACAGATATTCAACAAGTCTCTTCTGGCGAAGTTTGCTTGGGCAATGGATGTGGATCCTGATTTCAGATTCTGATATTTTGAACTGATCCTCAGTTGGCCTCAACACCCCCTATCCCCCCACCTAAAAAAACAGAAAAAAAAAAAAAAAAAAAAACAAAGGACCATTTTGTTTTATCCTTTTCCATTAAAGATATTAACATTTTTTTAGTCTCAAGCGGAAAATTTGATGTTGTATGTACTTCTAATCTAATTATGGGCCGAGTTACCCCATTCCTCACTTTTTTTTTCCCCCGGCTAAGAAGTTGAGGCAACATTGTTTGCTTGAACTCTCAAACATCTTATTTCAATAGTTCAAATGTTCAGAGTACATGAAAATTCTAGAAAAGAAGTAAATTTCATTGGTTATATCATTTTATTTTTTCTCCAGTTTGTTTTGCTTGTTTAGTTCTTTGGCTTGGAAATTGTAATGCAAAATTTTTCCTGCTTAGTGTCTTTTTAAAATTTGGAGCATTGAAGTGGAGTCACTGAATCTGCCTGAGAACGTTCTATAAGCACATCATGGAGAACCTTACTGGCTATTTCTTAGTTTTATTTGCGTTGTATACGAAGTTATAATTTTTTCGTATTACATTGGTGTCAGCATAACACCAATATTTTAGTAGTCTTTTTTGGTTTCTTCAACATTAGAAGTAGTCCTCATTCTTGGGGTTTCTCTTTAAATTGTATAAATAACAGTGTTAAAGAGTGTAGTCTTCGACTGTTTGATGTATTCTTTCTCAGGTAAGAGATTTTTATATACAAGGTAGTTTATGCTCGAGCTAACCTGTTTTCCTTTTCCCACATTACCTGCTTAATCTATGTTCTTCTAGCACGCAATCCTTTAGGATTATGATAAATGCAGTCCCTTGAAATCAACAATTTCTCTTCATGTATAATATACTATTCAAAATAAAAAATAAAACCTTTTGCTAAAAGATCCGTTGATGGGGAAAAATGTCAAGGAACAAGCATTCTTTGTTGGATTGTTAGATTTTATTTTCTTAAAATTCAATTGTGTATATGTTATACTCATTCGGCCATCTAATTAAATTAAAGACACTTTCGTCTCATGTTAACTTTCTTCAGAGATGATCCGTAAGACAATGCAGTAACAAATGTTTTAGATAAGTGAGTATAGATTTCTTGTTTGCTTTTAGTTTCGATAGAGTATTTCTCCAGACGTTAATTTTATTAATGCTAATTTAGTAGTTTTTTGAATAAAAGATTTAGCTAATTTTTTCTCAAAAGAAAAAAAAAGCAATTATGCATTGAATGTGACTGAATGTAATTATGTCCTTTAAGGAATTTAAAGAAAATTATTGTTTTCCTCTCTAATTTCCTCTCATAAAGAGTGCATATTTCACTCTTCAATTTGTTCACACCTCACATAATAATAATAATAATAACCTTATATTTTCCGTGTTGGTTTTTAAGATTCAAATTCCCAAAATGGATGTCTAAGAAAAGAAACATGCTATGTCAACAACATTCAAGAATGAAAGAAAACTTAATAAATTACTCTCTAAAAAAAATTAAAAAGAGGAGACCCAACTTGACCTGAATGTGTGGGTTTTGGGTGAGAGGAATTTCGAGTCATATTTATTGGATTGGTTTAGACCCGATTTGACCCGACCAAGGTCGTGCTTAGCGCTAGTAGTTGTAGAATGGTCTAGGCAGTCAACAAAGAATAAGGGGTCTATCAAACATCAAGTTATCAACTAGGACATGAATTTTTTTGTTTTTTTTTTTTCATTATGGATTGTTTCCAGATTTTTAAGATAATCTATATTAGTCACTATTGGTTAAAATATAATGTTGGTCTATAAACTTTAATTCATGAGCAATTTTAACTTTAGAAGTTTAAAGTGATAAAACATGTTGATGATTAGTACATGAACTGAACTAAATAACATTTTTAAGATTAATCTTCTGGGTTTAAGTTGGCTATCGTGCCTGTGTGAGCGTGTGACTTCAATACTTTTTTTTTAATTTTTTTTTTTATAACGAATGGAGTATAGTTGTTTCATTTCCTCTTTTTTTTTGGCAGATATATCATATATGATAAACCACATGTATATTACAGAGTAAACAAGAAGAGAGAGAAATTGCAAGTGGTCTCTTGGACACAATTCCCAGCCCTTTTCTTCATAGTTAATTTCCAGTTTTAAGTAGGACACAACATCTATCTTTTAACTTCAAAAAAAAAAAAAAAAGTTGGGCACAGCATCATTGTCATGAAGCCATCTTCATTCCCATAAAAAAAAAAAAAGGATATGTAAGCTTTGAACATCTTCATTCAAATTAATATCATAAATGTGATGACATGTATTTGTTCTTTGTAATTTCTAATGTAATTGCTTGAAGGATTCTTTGGGCATAGTTGGATAAATACCATAGACCCCTAATTTCACATGTACAATACAATTTGAAATTAATTAATTGGAAATAGCCCAACACCCAAATGTTGCACATTAATTCTGCATTTAACAAACAGTATAAATGTATCAGTAAATCATAATGAGCTATAAGAAAAATTCATAGAGGTTTGGTTTGGATTATAAAGATTTCTTGAATAGCAACATTTTTTTTTTTGAAATTTCAGAATAGCAACATTGATTAAAAGGCATTCCATCAATCAAATTGCCCTGTTCTAATATCCTAAACTGAGGAAAAAAAAAAAAAAAACAGCTTTACCATGAAAACAAGAAGCTCACATGTTGAAGAGATGCCATATTGCCATCTATGGAATTTAAAGTAATGTCATTTTTTTTTTCCTGAACCTGAAAGGCTACAACCCCATAGAAGTTAGAACAGACACGTAGCTTATCAGGTGTTAATTTCATATTCAAAATACCTTTACTATTTTGTTTTGGGGTCTTCAAAATGACTGGCTCTGCATAACTTCATGCACCACGCTTAGTACCCAATTCAAAGTATGCAACTACAGTCTATTATCAAACGATGAAAGAGATACAAAGTCACATTATAGGGATTATATTTATATACCTTGTTAATTTTCAAGGCCATTCAAAAAATAAAATAACTCTGAAACCACCAAGACAGGAAACAAGGCCAAGTTCTGCTTCACCTGTATTGTGGGACACATCTTATCTGTTACCTAACCTTCCAGCCTAGGAGCGGTCGGTAGGGCATCTCACATTGGAGTTCTAAGTTTTAAGTTCTGGATTATAAAGATTTCAAGTCCACTAATTTCAGTACATTTAATTAGTGATTTTTCTACCTTCTTTTTTGTTGTTGTTGTTGCTGCTGTTGTTGTTGTTGTTGTTGAGAAAAGTGACTTTTAGTATGTTTGTTTGTTTCAATGATCAAAGCAAGGACATTGCTTGTTTTGCAAGACTTAATATGTGTGACTTATTCAGATTGGAGATTCACTAGAATTCTTAAGTACCTCTTTTGTTTTTAAAATCCTAAATTCATATCAAAATAGAGCTATTTTCCTTTTTATAATTAGAAAATAAAAAAATGGAAAATACATACTCCTGCTAAGTACTAACTTGTATGTGTTTGTTTCTCAAAAAAAAAAAAAAAAAAAAAAGGAGAAAACTACTAAGTACTCTCTCATTTAGGAGTGTTCGCGGTGCAGTTTTAGGTCATTTTTAGTACCGCACTTGTGGTTTAGCTAAAATCATAAATGCATCATATCTTATTTTTGCGGTCACATGTGTAGTGCGGTGCAGTTTAGACTTTAACCAAAACCATAACCAAACTGAATCTCAATTTTGCGGTCACATGTGCGGTGTGATGTATAAGATTCGATTTGAACAGTTTAAAGTTGGTATATTTTTCTATATAAAGAGGGTGGGTGGTTATACCATTTTGCATGCGGTTTTAGTACAATTTTTGTATTTTGTGTAGTTTAGTGAACACCTCATTCATTGCTCCCATATTACATTCATTGCTCCTTTATATATTTCAATCCAAAAAAGCAAATAAAAGCTTGGGTACTAGGAAATTTTGAAATTTGTATAAAGAATCCCACAACTTAAAAGAAGCTCAAAGCTTCGAAAACGAAAAAGAAAAAGAAAAAGAAATACTAGAAAAATGTCATTCAATTTAAAAGCACAAAATAGATAATCCCAAACTAGGCACCACCAAAGTCATACATATAAATTAGTGTAAGGACACAATTCTCTGGCGGCCCAATAAGGATGTTGGGCTCGCACATGAAAGATCCCTCACAATATAATTTGTAGAGAGTGGGCTTGAAAAGCTAGCCGTTGGTCACGGGGCGATGTTCCGGACTCGATTTTAGAGGGGTTCCAGTAAAAGAAAAGAGTTAGGTTTGACCATTTAAGCCGTGAAGCGTGGCGTCCACTGTGATTGGGCTCCTCGGACTTGGTCCGAGGACCTTTAAGGTCTTCCCAGGTTACCCGACGGCGGGTCCTTTTATGGTCTGCACATGTTATTAGGGTGTTTCCCCCTATGGAGTCTTTCTTTTTTGGAGATCGCCTCCCCCATCAGATTCATTTGCTTCTTCTTTTATACTAGCCTGCATTCGCTGTCCTTCGTCCACGTGTAGGGTCAATCTTTACAAAACTGACATTTGTCCCATCAGTCCAATCCCGGAATTGTTGGGGATGGTTGATAAAGCTGGAGAGTACGGCTCTGTTAGGGGCAGCGCATTGAATGGCAATGGGAGCAACTGTCCCGGATATTCCTTGATTCTCTTTTAAGTTTGGCCCTATACCAGTTTTACCCTTCTTCTTCTGGTGGGGTTTTGGATCTGCTATCACAAAACTGTTAGGTGCTCTGTATTGTAGAGCTTGGGCCGTAGTTCTCCTTGGCTCAGGCCTTCGGACTCTCTAAGGGCGAATGGGCCTGGCCCATAAATTATTTGGGCCCCACAATTAGGTTCTAGTTATCAATTTTGCAATGTACATTGCAAAATTGATATTGTTACACTTTTGTCTTGGGTTTGAGTCCCGGCATCAATGATTGTGAATATTTCTTTTTAAAAAAAGGATAGAAAATATTTAGAAGTTTCATAATTTCAAGAGTCAAGACATCATATCCCACTGTGACTTATTTTTTCATATGTTCAAGCATAATGTACATTAAAAGACGTAAGTATAAAGATATATATAGCTTACGCACCTGGTTAAGAGGTTGTAAGCTACACAAGGTGAAACCTTATTGGCATACAATTTTTTTTTTTCCTAAGAGATAATTTCAATTTATGAAATCTGCTACTTGATTACTTTTTATCAACAAACTAAGATATTATTTGGTTTTTTGGTACAGGCAAGAATCGAACCTCAAATATCTTATTGACATACAATCTTAAATAGGTAGCTACATATTCATATTATTAAGACAGACCCATAAAGATATCATCCTAGGACATAGAATAATCTAATCATGTTAGGTTTTAGTTTCAAGTTTCAACTACTTTCATGTATCTCGACATCTCATCATCGTGCTATTCCTGTGCCTCTGGTTTCGTAGGAAGGAACGTTCCTCGTTTCGAAGCTCTGCATTAGTGTTGGTCACCAGCGTTGCATCACTCTTATCTACAAAAATGAAAGATAAAGTTAATTACATTGACAAATTATAAGTTATAACGTCACAGTGTACTGTAAAGAAAAAAAAAAACTGTCGATTTAAGAAACATAGAGAGGTAAAGTACACTCTGGCGGCCTTACTTGTACGTAAAGGACCACCCTCACTTGTCCAAAAGAAATTTTATACATGAAAAAAAAAAAAATTTATATACATAATTATTTTAAACTAATATGTCTATGACCAACCTGACTTGATTTGAAAAAAAATGTATATACATATATATATATATATATATATACTTTAAAAAAAATTATATACTAAATTAATCTATTTTTACTACTCTAATCAAAATGTTGAACATTTTTTTCTTAAGAATCATAAGAATTCAAGTTCAATAAATATAAGAATAATGCTACCTCCATAACATTTTCACAAACTAACAATAACAAGCTAACAACTACTTGTTGCATAAAATTTGTTATGAAATTATTGTGATCATTTTATTATTCTCATATAGCATTTTCAATTTGCACTTTATCTTTTATTAGTCTATTTTTTTTTTCTTATTTTCTTTGTTAGTACAAAGAAGTTGTAATATTTCATGTATTTGCATGTGTTTTTTATGATATTGATATATTCAAATTGTCTATTTATTTTAAATTTTGTATAATTTAAGTTTTTTAACTACCACCTTAAAAAAAAAATCCTAGAACCTAGTGGCGAAGCCAAAAATTTATCTTTGGGGGGGCCATTTATAAAAATGTGTATAAAATCTAAAATAGTAATGTACAATATTTCATAACTCAATATGTGCAATAAACAACAACTAAATACATGTTACTTTTTTTTTGAAGTGCTAAATACATGTTAATAGAGTAGTATATGCGATATATTTTAATCAAACTAATTAAGTACATTTATAAATTATAATGCCATCCAGTATATAATATATTGGTTATTATAATAACAAATAATATATTATAAGGAAAAAAAAAAAAGCAAATGAAGAGTAAAGTAATAAAAAGAAAGCAAAATAAAAAGAAAAGTAACACAAGAATACTGTACATGGGTAAATAGCCTACAGAAGCTTCAAACTTGTCTTTCACTCTTTCTTGTCTAGTTTAATCACACAAAACTTTTACTTTTATATTGTAAACACAACGGGAAAATGAAAGAATTGAAAAGAAAAAAAAAATGGATTGTATGATCTATTTTATAATATTTAAAAAAAAGGTTGATATGACTAACCTTTTATTGATTTTCGTCTAGATCACCATTAATATCACTTTTTCATTTACTAATAACTACTTACCACATCAATCGTTTGTAATATTTTTTTGTAAAATAAATTATATCTCCAACATTATTCTTCTATTTAAATGAGAGTTAGGTTTATTTTTAGATTTTTTTTTTTAATACAAGATATAAATTCTATTCTAACCTAATCTAAATGTATATATGTGTGAAACTCCTTATTGGAGACTTAAATCTTGGCTCTTACCCTCACATTCCATGAGCATTTATATTTGTGAAGTGACCATCACACTAAAGATATGCGATGCTTAAACTTTCTTAAATATATAGGTATATTATCGGGTATAAGAGCCAAATGATAAAGTTCTTTTAAAAAAATTTAAACTATTTAGGATAATTCCAAAAATAAAAAAATTCATTAACTTCTTCAAAAAAATTTGGGGGGCCTCGGTCCTTGTGAAGGTCCGCTAGTAGAGCCACCACTAAAAGCACAAAATATGAAACATATAAAAATAATGCTCTAATAAAATATTGGAGTCAATCCTCACTTATCTAAAAAAAAATTAATTGATGTTTTGGTCTATCAATAAAAGACAATTATTAGATGTAGATATCATTTGGTTGAAACTAAAAAAAAAAAAAAAAAAAAGCGTGCATGGCATGGATCAGGAAAATTAAGTACTCTCTGTTTGTTTTGCTCCCCCATGTAAGACGAAATTAATGTATATTATCACTATATTTCTGTAAATGGTTATTTATAAAGAACCTCACACTTGAAATAATGCAAGTTTGGTTTATTTTCCAAAATAAGTTGGCCACATAATTTGACATTGTATGGTTTTACCTATACCAAAAACACCAATTGTGGAACAATCAAGGCATCTGAGCTATAAAAAGGAAAAAAAGAAAAAGAAATTAGCTAAGGAACATTTTTAACTCAACGAAGTAAGAAACATACAGGTTTGAGAAAGAACTTGCTCACGAGCTGATCTCTCGGATGAAATGAGAGCAACAACAGCAAAGACAAGACCAAGAAGAAGAAAAACATTTGAACTTAAGTAAGCCATTTTCCTTAACACAAGAGGATTGGAGAGAATTCACTGAGCAAACACGCACTAAGGAATTTCTCTGTACCTTTGGTGGTTGGGTAAAGACTAACGAGCAGTGTGGCTCTCCCTATTTATAGAATTTTGGGGAGAGAGAGAGATGGGGCCACAAAAAAATTGTTTGGTTTTGAAGATATTTGTGAAGTGCCAACAATCATAGCGTGAAGTACTTAAGCAATGGAGTTCAATAGTCTAGATATTTAGTTAGGTTGGGAGACGAGGATGGGACACCACATTCATGCGCGTACTTTATTTTAGCCAAAGGACATGACCATTATCGAAAAAATTAAATGTGGTTCTGTTGAATATATCATGGGATGTGACAAATAGATAGGTTTAAATTATTAGGATTAATGTCTATCTTATCCATTTGTGTTCGCTTATTATGGAAAATATTTTCATAAGAATATTCTTTCCATTTTATGTTTTAAATTAAATATTTAAAATTTAAAATTGTGTCTAATGATATAACATTTTAAATATTAAATGACATTGTAACATGTACATAGTTGTTTTTTACTATTACTATTACTATTATTATTATTATTATTATTATTATTATTTGAGTATAGCATATACATAGTTAGATATAAGAAATAAAACCTTAACTCTAAAATGTGTTCTTTCCATTTTCACTTGAAATGGATTTTTTTTAAATGAATTTTCTCAAAATTTATGTGCTAATTAAGTTAATGGCTTTAGGTGGCATAAAGTTGTGTTTAATCAATTAAACAGATGTGTTATGCTTGATTAAACTCTTAAAGATGATAAACCTTTGTTTTGATAATTTAGGTAACGCATTTGATGGATTTATGTTTAGTTTAAAAACTATTAAATATGGCCAAGGGCTTTGTACTTGAATCGGTTGGCACCTTCTTATATATTATGACATTCGGGGTTCAAATTCTCTCTCTCCCAATTATCAATTTATCCACACAAAAAAAGAAAAAAGAAAAAAGAAAAAAGAAAAAAGAAAAACCTCCTACAAGACTCTTAACATCTTAGTCAAGGAGTTACAACTTATGCAAAAACCAATTTTTAAAGGTCATATACTTAGAAACCAAGCCAAATGAATCAATTTTTAGTTGGGATTTTAATTTCGAACCTTGTTATATTATTAAATCCCTGAACGAAATATATGACTAAAATCACATGATACATAGTATTTTTATTTATTTTTTTCAAAATGATAAATAGCGTTTTAAAACTAAAATAAAGTATAATTTCCAAAATTTTAGACATATATTTTGTCCTAGATTAGGCTTGTGAGCACCCTAAGGCATCACTCGTCAATGCCATAATGGCTACCAACTGAATGACTCTCCTAGGTGTTGCTCAATGTGTGTCCATCGTAGACATAGGCTCTCGTGAATACACCACTAACTTAAAGATTATGGTGGAGAAAGAAGTTGCCACTTGATTGAAAGCGTAGAAACCAACTTAAACCTTTATGCATAGCAGCATAGGTCTAACTAAAGTAGACCTGACTTTGGAATTAGGATAATATGATTGGGCCGGGCCAATTTCCATACTAAGAGGGGTTGATTGAAATGGTAGAAATGAAGGCCAAAGCCTTGGCTAATTATGTATAGAATGTGACTGAATGTAGTTATATTATTTTTTCCTTAAACTTGTAATGAAGAGGCTAGTGATATTTATAGAAAATTATTGTATTCCCTCTCTAATTTCCTTGTCTCATAAGAGTGTATATGTTTCATCCTTTATTTCGTTCACACCTCACATAGCAATAGCAATAATAAATAATAATAATAATAAGAATAATAATAGTAGTAGTAGCAGCAGTAACAGTGTTATTTGTTGTAGTTATTGAAGGGTCTAGGCAGTCAACAGAGAATAAAAGGTCTATTAAGTATCAAGTTTTCAAGTTGGACATGATTTTTTTTTTTTCTCATTATAGATTGTTTTCAGATTTTTAAACTAATCTATATTAATCACTATTGATTAAAATATAATGTTGGTCTTTAAACTTTAATTCATGAGCAATTTTAACTTTTGAAGTTTAATGTAATCACAAAATTAATGTTGATGATTATTACATGAACTTGACTAAACAACATTTATTAGATTTATTTTCTGGGTTTTAGTTGGCTATCAAAACATGTGGGAGCGTGTGACTTTGATACTTTATAATGAATGGAGTAAAGTAGTTTTGTGGTTCCCAAACCTTTTCCAGTAGTATTTGGGCCACAATTAATTTAGATGTTGGCTTTATCACAATCTTACAAATTGATCTCTAAGCTTCACTTGGTTAGTCCAAGCTCAAACTTTTATCCCTTTTTCCCTTCCGTTTCCCTCTGTTTCGCTAGTATTGTTACCTTCTCCTCCTCAATCTCTCCCTCCCTCTCTTTTCCAACCTCCTCTATGTTGACCCCCTTCCCCTTTTTATAGTCTGTCATTAGTGGGATTATTATCATTACCATTTTCCCACTTCACACGTATTTCCACGTCCACCAGAATCCTAAGGAATTCTCACAACTTCAGATGATTCTTTTGGAACTTGTTCTAGACGTCAAATAGTGTTCGGTAGTGGATTTTCCAAAGGCATTGACAATGCTCGGTTACCGACCTTAATTTGATTGTCCCCTTGCCAACTTCCCTTTAGCTTACTAGTTAGTATTGGGCCCAACTTGGCCCGAACGCAATACAGTTTACCCCGAATGGTATCCTAAGACTCTTGCCCATTTTCTTAGTGGGCTAATCCTATCCCCACTGTGTTGGGCCTAGGCCTTGGTCACATGGGCCATTCTTGGTCTCATGGGCCCAAGCCCCTACAATAGCCCCCCATGATCCCATTTGCATGTAGTGGAGATGGGATCGGGGTTCTTCGTTTGGTGGTCAACTAGGTTTTCTTTCTCTTCTCCTTTTTCAAAAATGATGGTTACACCTCGGGAAGATCAACCGTCATTCAATTAATGCAGCGGACATGACTGTTCATCCTTTGCGCACATGTGGCAACATCTGTGACATCGGACGGTCAAGATGATCTGACGCTTTGATTACTGAGGCACACGTGAAAAGACACAACGGTAAGTATTGATTGGTTTTTTGTAGTTACATTAAATGGCATTCATCTCTATAAATATTGATACACTTCACGCCATTATCTTCTTTAATTCTTTTTCAAGTTTAGAGTTTTGTTTCTTCCTTCCTCCCAAGCCCATCCTTATCATCAAGAAATCACACAGTAAGTCTTCTTCCCTTTGTCAATCTTCTAGTGGGTTGGGTAGGAAAAGAAAATGGGGTTTTCACATCTCTTAAGAACTAGTGCAGATGTTGAGTCTTTCAAAACTAGGTTCGACATTTTCACAACAAATTTTCGATGACAAATTGTTATCGGTTTTAAACCGGGTCCATTATTGATATCACTTTTTTATTCATCAATAATACCTTACTACTTAGAATTTGTTGTGAAATTATCGTGAAAATCTTGTGAACTTAGCATTTTTTTAATATATTTTTTTTGATCTATAAGGAATCGAGATCTCAGCAATTGTAAAAATATTGTGACAACAAGAAGATGTTGTAATATTTTCACAATACATTTATTTTCCATTATGGTTGGTCTCAGTCTCATATTTTATTATTTTACTTTGAACTATAAGAAAATAACACCTCAATAATTGTGAAAATATTGTAAGAATATTTTGAGTCAGTATAGTAATATTGTGTTTGCACATATAAACATTTAAAAGAAAAAAACAAAAAGAGCACAAACTAAAACATTGGCATACTATGACCAAAAAAAAAAAAAAAAAAAAAAAAAGGCCTGCTCAAGTAAAACGATGAGTTTTGCCTCACCCAATTGAATAAACCAAAAATTAATGTAGATTGAGGCTATTGACACTTTTTATATAGTTAATATATATATATATATATATATATATATATATAGGGGTCAAAAACATAAAAACAAACGAACTACTTGAGTGTTCTTGATCTACACAATTAATTTAAGACAGGTGAGAGATGGAAATCTACAATGGGAGAACTAAACAGCTAATCAAAGATGAAAATGATTGAATCACTACTTATATATATATGGAAAGGGTTTTCCTGTGGGGGATACAATGATTCAAAGGGATGAACACTTGTGGAAAATCTTCTCACTTTCTCTCTCTAGTTCCTCTCTCAATTTTTTTGAACCCCCCACCTTGTTGCCCTTCTCCCCCTTTTATAACCCACCTCCTCCTCCAACTGTCTTGCACTTTAATTGGATTTTAGGGAGATACTTGTCCCATCAGCACCCTTTCCTGCTATTTCTTGATCATGAAGGTAGATTTTGGGGGTGTCCTTCCTGTTTAGGCCAATCAATCAACATTTAATGAGGCTAACATTAGGTAAGAGAAGTTTTAAATGCGGAGGTAACTGTTGCATTGGATTCTGCATTTTTCTCGATGTGTTCTCATGGTGATCAGATGGAGAGAGGATTCTTTGGCAACATGGATGGGCACTCCTTGGTTGGATCACACTTCCTCGAGAACATGGGCTTCTCTAATCTTCTCAGCATTGTCCTCAGAAGGCTTCTTCCCAACAGTGGGCTCCCTTTATACCTTGTTGGTATTTGGGTTGGGCCCTTACCACGGAGGGGACTTCTTGGTTTTCCTTCCTCAGGCTAAGGTCTTCAGGGTGGGCTCAGGTCCACTCTCCCACAATATCCATTTGATATTCACATAGATAACATAACATATTAAAGAATAAAAAGGAGAGATGAAAAAAGGAAAAAACACTTTAGAGTTTTGCCAAGAAGTAATGAAATGTAGATCTAACTTTGAATCTGAAGCACAACTATCAAATGAAGATATAAGGTTGAAGCAGATTGACATAAATTAGAATTATATAATAGCATTTTTGTTATTATTTAAAGAACTATTACACCAGTTCATTTTCTTATGTGAAACATATATAAACAATGAATGGGACACAAAGATAGATATTAAAAATGAATGGGACACACATTTTTGTAGGGTTCTCATCTTAAGAATAGTTGAGTAATAAGTATATTGTATTGAGATTGAAGCAGTGTCATTATTGTGGTAAACCAAAATTAAGAAAGTTCAATTGGACACTTGGTGCATTAGACTCCAATTGAAAGTCAATTTGGATTTTAATTGGATTTTCTATAAGCATTTGGCTTTATATGTGTGTGTGTGTGTGTGTGTGTGAAAGTACCACTATAATTGAACATGTCCATGCATAAATACATATCGAAAGTATATACGGATTACGGGTTAGAGCAATCGCACTAGTTAGTGCAAAATAGAAAAAAATGCAAATTTTACACATTTTTGCTCAAAATTTACCCACATCAGTCTGTCTAAAACACTGTTTATATGCAAAATTGCTACAGTAACCTTGCATATATGCACTATTACTATAGCTCTATATGTTTATTTTATTCTATTTTCTCTCTCCTCTCCCTTACCTTGTCAGACTCTTTCTCACCCACTCTTCAATGCCAAGAAGAAGAAGAAGAAGAAGAAGCCGACCACCAACATCCATCCACCATCACAACTAACCAAACACCACCACCACAACCAACCCATTACAACATCAATTTAATCCAAACACAATCAACCCAAAATTAATCAAAATCACAAACCCAACTTAAAATCAACTCAAGATAAAACACAACAGAAAACCCATTTGGCAAAATACAAATCAACCCAAAACCCAAGCTTACCGCTGCCATTAGAGAGAGTGTGTGAGTGTATTGAGCCATGGAAGCTTGGTAGGGAGAATTTTTTTTTTTTTTTTTTTTTTTTTTTTTTTTTTTTTTTTTTTCAGATTTGAAGAGAGCATCAATTTGATAGAGAAAGAGAGGAGGAGAAAGAGAAAGATTTTTTTTTTTTTTAGAAATGAAAAAGAAGAAGAAGAAAGAAAGAATAGCAAAAGAAAAAGAAGAAGAAGAAGAAGAAGAAAGAAAGAAGATGCTGAAGAAGAAAAATCATAGAAGAAGAAAGAAGGAGAAGAAAAAAGAAGAAAGGAGAGAGAGAGAGAGAGAGAGAGAGAGAGAGAGAGAGTGTTTCAGAGAAGTGATGTGTGGTAAGGTGGTAAGGCCGTGTATGGGTAAGGGAAATAAAAAAAAAATGTGAAAAAGTATTATTTTAATAAAAGAGTGTGTATTTTAGATAATCACAGACATTTTTGTAAATTGATTTTGTAAAATAGAAAAAGTAAGGTTTTATTGTAAAATAGAATGAAACTTTTGCACCTACTGATGCTAATGCTCTTATGTGGCACTTGGCACTTACTTTTAGTTTCTAGGCCATCCTCGTTTCCCTATGTGGCTAGGCCTCTCCATCATGGAAGGTGAGTAGAGTTGGCCTCCTTGGCTCCACTCATCAGAGTTTGAATGCTATTCTTAACAAAAATGAATTAAAATTAAATGGGTAACTACAGTGTTACAATGCATTTAAAATTTTTGATTTAAAAAATATAAGAACTTGAAGTACTTCACATGAAAATCCCTTATTTTTAAACAAATATAAAAGTGCATTTTCATTTTGCTTGATTAATATGTAAGGATTAGGAAAATGAAGTAGTCTCTTTCTTGGAATTTTTTTTTTTTGGTTTTCTTTGTCCCATTGTTAGTGGAGTGGAAACGTAAATATTGACCATGGTTGCAAGGATTTTTGGCAGTATATTTGCTACGTGCAGAGCCGCCTTACACTCACACATGCAACTATATATCCAAAATTTGGTGCATATATTTTCCGCAATAAGTTGGCCACGTAATTTAACAACGTTTGGTATTTAAAGGCATTAATTAGGTGGGTGCACCTAACGTAAACCTAATACACCAATTGCAGAAGTTGACAGACATTTGAGCTAATTATACATAAAATAGCAAAGGTACATACTTAGCCCAACAAAGAAAGAAACATACGGGTTTGAAAATGCTGGTCGCAAAGAAGAATATATGGGGTTCTCGTGAAGGCGGTGATTATATGGAGGAAAATTGTAGAAGGATTAGAATGGCCTAAATGTTCAAAAGACCTTTCTATTTATAGAAATATTTAGTATTTACACTGCCTCATGAGTCATAACCCTAGAAAGGGTTGTGTGCCCCTCAAGGGTCATATCTCTTTGCCAAACTATATAATTGTGTGTGAATCAAATCATCCTTTCATGGGTACAATTTAGTACATAAGGATGCATCATATTTATGGTGTAATCATCATTCTTGGTATATTTACATATTCCATTTGACCACATCATATATAATTCTCATGTGATTTGTTATAGTCAACATGATACCATGGCTTCAATATTCGCTCTCATTTCAACTCTCATTTGTGATAAAACACAGATGATGACTTCTCTATGCGTGTTCATGTCACTCCCAAAATTGACCACTTTCATTATGGATGACTTCCAATTCTCTCTCTTTCAAGAAAACAGAATTGGTTAATTACCGATGGTTATTAATAAACGGAAGAAAAATGCTAGGATCACAAAAAAGACAAAAAAGTTCATAATTTTTGTCATATAGTGAGTTATAATTGATACATGAAGGTAAAGGGGAAGGTCCACACCTTCATCAGTCACAACTCGTCATATGGTGAGTTGCAGCAAAAGTTGCTGACTTTTTTGTGGTCCTATTATTATCTAAACGGAATCATGGCCAAAAATGTAGCCCATACCCTCTACCACAACCGACAATTTCAATATCACTACTTTTGTGTGCTAACCTAGCTATATTGCAATTTACATCAAGTACGTTCTTCACTACCAAAAAAAAAAAAAAGAGTCTATGACAACATTTTTGTAGCACCGTTTTCAAAAAACATTGCTATGTTTTTAACAAACGCTGCTAAAAATCCTAAAAGTATGGGAGGTTTATAGCAGTGTTTTTAAGGGTTTTCGAAAATAGGACCTGTTACGGCATTTAGAAAGAGCTGCAATAGGTCCAACCAAAAACCCAAAAAAAAAAAAAAAAAAAAATAGAGGAGCTATTACAGCGCTTAATGTTGAGAGAACTACTAATGAGAGAGGGACTACGTCTCAGACCCAGCCCAAGTCTGAAACTTTGGAGTTCAAGGCTTCTTCAACAACAACTAAACGCTACTTATTTCATTTCTCATGAGGCTCCTCTTCATCATCAACTAATTAAGCTTACTGATTCCCAAAAGAAATGGTCCGTAAATATCATATTTCGTTTTGTTTTGTTTATTTTTAGTTTCGTTTACATAAATACTAACTTCAATCCTAAAACTTTCAGTGCCCCATCCTCCGTTGCTGATCCTAGCTATATATACAAATGCTCATCTATGATATAGGTAGACATGAATGACTATTTGAAGTTATATTTTCCAAAATAAATCATTTTTTAAAGCCCATCTTGGTAGAGGACAAGTATCTACTTTAATTTCCCGGTTTGTAGGGTTAATTTTTTTTTAATAAAAAATTTGGATATATAAATATTTGTAGGGCGCGTAGTTATAATATTTGGCATTTAAAATTTTGGATAATTTTTTTTTCTTTTTCTTTGTACATCAGTCTTACTAACTTTAAAAAAATAATAAAGAGGCCAGGGGTAAGCGGAAGGTATGGAAAAGTGATAAAGAAGTAGAACGTACATATGAGTTCATGCAAAAAGCAAAGAATATTTCAAATATGGACTCATGATACTTTGGCAAGACAAAAACAAAGGATGTAATTATACTATTCAGCTAAAGAAAAATGGATAGTGTTTATATAAAACTAATATGAAGTGCTAGGTTCTTACTATAAGTACCCATTTTGTATAAAATTTATACAAACTGAAACACATGCACTCTTTAACTCTTATATATATTTAATAAAAATAATTAAATTAAGAAGATGATGAAGAGCCCCGCAAGTGGCAAATGCAATATATCCTAACAAATGATTCGCACAAGAGTGAAGAGATGTCCAAGATAGACAAACACAGCCTTCTGATTATTTAATACATAGCAAGCCTTAGCATCCAACGGAATAAACACAAAAGGGGGTCACAAAACAGTTGCTAGTTGTTACTTACAAAGTTACAACCATCCCGGCATTGCAGACAATGATACTTCCTTTTCTAATTGTTATCACGGATTGGTGGAGTCTAAAGAATGTATTTTATGATCTCTTTTTTACCACGTGTGAATACCCACACATACAAGAGAAATGTCTTGTAAATAAAACGGTCTTATAAAATAATTTTTCTATTCATTTAATACATTTGTCTCTATGGACCTCACATGCTATGAGGAAGCAGTTGTAGTTGCATACAACTGCCCCCACAAAATAATTATCCATATCAAAGGAATTAACAAGATTTAGGTAATAATTTTTTTACCTACTTAAGTTCATTTTGAAACAGTCAATGCGTATTGCAATTGAAGTTATAGGTAGGGGTATAAGCAAAAGAAATTATAGCCATAGGTAGACGAATTGCAAGACATCCTGAATTTCACAAGTCCAAGCACATTTTTTATTACATAAAAAGCAGTTCAAAAAAAAAAAAAACAAAAAATACATAAAAAGCAGGACATACATGACAAAGAAAACAAAGATAAAGATTATACACCTACTGTGCTCGAGAGTTTTTTTATTTTGGGTAGAAACTATGGTTGAAAGTTAAACCTTATTGGCATACAAGCTTAGACAAGTAACACATATTGATAAGACACACCCATTCAGAAACCTTAGGACAAAGGATTAATCTAATTTTCGTCGGTCTCTTCAAGTTTCTCTCCAGCAGCACCATGACCTATTGACCTGGTTATCCATGGCGTCCACGGCCACCACCTCGACGTCCACGGCCACCACCACGACGTCCACGTCGGTCGGTCTCTTCAAGTTTCTTTCCAGCAGCACCATGACCTCCATCGTGATCATGGTGATCGTGATCATGGTGATCACCGTCTCCATCGTGATCATGGTGATCGTGATCATGGTGATCATGGTCTCCATCGTGATCATGGTACTTGTCCTCATTCACTGCGTCAGTTTGCTCAGTCTCCTCTACAAAAAGAAATGAAAAACGTTTACAACATGGCTAAAATATAATGTCAAAGGTGTACTGAAAAATATATAGTAAAAAAAATAGTGGATTACAAAACATAAGAGCTTAAAAGTATATACTTCCCACATGGAACTCATGAAAATGATGCTCCATTATTTTTTAAAACAAAAAGATGCAATGCTTCTTTCTTTTACTTTTTTCCTTAATCAATATGGATTAACAAAACTATGTACTATATCTTTTTTTTTTTTCCTTTGTTTATTTTATTATCATTTCTTGTCAGAGTGAATGCATATATTATCATTATAAATGAACAGTCATTTTACACTTTGATTGACTCAGAGATATTATAACCAAGTGACCAAGATTCATGGTAACCTTATGTACTTGTAAAAAAACCTAGCTCCAACCGATCGAATAGGTTTATTGGCAGTATATTTGCCACAAGGAGGGTCACTTGCAATTATGCAATTTTGGTAAATTTCACATGACAAGTTGGTATTTGAAGGCATTTGATGCATGTTGGTGAACCTCTTTCTTTGACATAAACCAATAAAACCAATTCTAGAACAAAAAAAAAAGACATTTGGGCTTAAAAAATATAGTAAAGGCATATATTTAGCTCAAGAAAGTAGCTTACGAGCTAGCTCACGAGCTAAGACCTCGGAGGAGACGAGAAGAACCACAGCAAAGACAAGACCAAGAAGAAGAAAAGTCTTTGAGTAAGCCATTTTCCTTAGCAACACAAGAGGATTGAAGACAAATGTACTAAGCAAACTCGCTCTAATAAGATTCTCTGTAGTAGTGGATGAGAAAGAGCAGTGTGGTTCTCCCAATTTATAGAACTTTGAAACAGAGAGAGAGAGAGAGAGAGAGAGAGAGAGAGAGAGATGGGACCCCAAAGTTTTGTTTGGCTTTGATGATATGTGTGAAGTGTGATGGTCAAGTGTGAAGTAAACATTGGAGTATTAGGACTTGGAGTCTAAAATTAATTATGTTGGGAGGTGAGAATGGGACCATGAAAAGTTTATTTTACTTTTTTAGCCAAAGAAAATGATCATTATCCAAAAAATATACGATCGAATTGGCACGTAGCTTTGGTGTAGATTGATTGAGTCCAACTTCGTCTAGAGTCATTAAGGGTTTGTTTGTTTAGAAGTGAAATAGGGTGGATGGAAAGTTTTGAAGAGAAAATAGTGAATAAAATATTTTAGATCGTGTTTGGTTGGGTGGGGATGAAGGAAAATGAATGGTGAGATCCAGGTATTTTTTCCTTGGATCTATCAAAAAGTTTTTTCCCCAAAATGAAGAGAAAACGGGGAAGAGAAAACTCATGAAATGAACTTCCAAAAATACTATTGGAATTCACCTCCAAGTCTCCAACATGTTGGCCTTTTTTTTTTTTTTTTTTTTTTTTTTTTTAAATTTTTTTCCCTTTGATTTTTTCTTTCTGTGTTACTAATGTGTGTTGGCTTCCTTTTTTTTTTTTTTGTCTGGACATGTTGGCTTCTTTTCTTTTTCTTTTTGGACGTATAACTTTCTTCTTCTTTATTTTATTTTTTGGGTGCTCATATGTTTATTTTCTCATTAATTTTGGTTGGTTTTTGTTTTTTTTTTTTAGAAAACAGTTTTGGGATAATTTCTTATGCTATTTTTTTTTTTTTTTTTTTTACTGAAGTGTCCATCTATATACAATTTTTTTAAAAGTATAATGTGTTACTTTTTGTTTTATTTAATAGGAACATGATTATAAATTTATACAAACTTTATTTTTAATTAAACAAAAAAGTTTTCTATCTCTCCACTTTTCTACCCTTCCGAACAAACAAAAATGAGGGAAACTAAAATTTTTTCTATCCTCCCACTTTTTCATCCTCTCTCCATTTTCTATTCTCCCACTTTTCCATCCTCCCAACCAAATGGACCCTAAGAGCATTAGCATCTGGGATGCAAAAAAAAAACCCCTATTTTGTATCCTCAAACACTACTTTATCTATTTTACTAACCTATTTTACAACTCACCCTACAATTTTTATTTTTACAGAAAACCTAATAAAATAATATAAACTACCTAATAAAATAATAAAAAGCAAAAAACACTTATTTTCACATTTAGTAATGTTTGATAAATTGTTTTGAATACATAATTTGGGTATAGAATATATCATACCCAGGTTTGGTCAGTATTTTCTATTTTTTTTTTTTAAAGTAACTTTTCTCACTTACACACATCACATCACTAAAATAAATGTAACCTTATGTCTTCACAATATTTACGAATATGCCACTATATTCGTATTCATAGAAAATGAAAACGTAAAAAAAATTATTTTCATTTTTTGTATTCAAATCCAATTTTTAGAATATTGCAAATGAAAACTGAATACAAATACTAAAATCAAATCAGATTTTTTAGTGGTAGGACCCACTGAAATTTGAAAATGAAAAAAAAAATTGTGTTTTTTTTTTTCAGCTAACCAAATAGGCCCTAAGCATCACAAGATGGATATTCATGGAAGGACGATGCAAATAGTTAGGTTCAAATCGATGGACTATGATAGTAATGCATGTCGACTCATTATAAAAAGCCTTCCTATCCTATGTGCTCAGACCTTTAGCCTTTAGTTTGTGTAAAGTAAATTCCTTTTAATCCATTATAATGGCCTAAATGGGTCATTTTGATCAGCTTAGTTCAACTATAATTGCATCTTATATATTCAAGGATTTGAGGCTTAGTTATAAACTCTTATAAGTTGGGACCGGACTAGGTGAATCAATTTCTAGTTTTGGGAATTTAAATTGCAACTTGTTTATTATGTTCTTACAATCTTTGAAATAAGAAAATGTGACTACAATCACATGAGAAACAGTCTTTTTTTATATTTATAATCAACTATGATATTCAAAACCTATCCTCAATCTATATAATATTGTTCCTAAGATTAGACTTGTACTCCACCGTTACTGACATATTTGTTGACAAAAATTATAAATAATTGTATACCACCTAATTCATTTTCTTTTGGGGTCTGAATTACCACCTAATATTCTTACTACTCTAGAGTTTGGAATATGGGTGCATCTAAGGCCGGCGGCAAAGTTTTATTGCCCATACAAACGGCAAGCCACAAGAAGGAGCCAGAATTATTGGCGTGGGAAACTGGGAATGCGTTAAATGGTGTTGGACCCTAATGTTTGTGTGTCTCAACTCTCAAGAATTTGCTTAAACAGAAGCCATTGACGATTTTGTGCTTTGTTGCTATGTTCTAACTCGTCGTTTTTATTTCATATTGTAAAGCAAATTAATGTGAAAAGACATCGCCGCAAAGAGGTTGGGGCAGGGACCAATATCTTTACCGAACTTAGTGTTATCTCACATCGCTTTAATTAGCCAAAAAAGGAAAATAAAAAAGAAAAAAACATCGCTTTAATGTAACAAATCTCTTTATCCGATGTCGTATATATGAAAAAGATTTGCAAATCTCCCCTACGAAAAATATAAATTTAGGATTTTTTTAGAATTTGCTTATTTTGTTGAAATTAAAAACTTTTTACTGAAAGTACTGTAAATAAATGTAAAAGTTAATTGAAATAGTATAGTGAAATCTATGAATAGTATCAAAAAGTGCAGTGAGACCTATAAACAGTAGCAAAAAGGAGTTGAATAGTAACAAATCTCTTTATCCGATCTCGAATGAAAAAGATTTACAAATCTCCCCATGTGAGAAAAATATAAATTTAGAATAGATCGAACGATATTAATTTTCTTTTGCTTTAGATGCGCTGTCTTTATTAAATTTTATTTTCTTTCTGGGATAAATAATTAAATTAATAACCCATGAAATCTTTTCTTTTGTATTCTGAATTTATCACCCATTGAATCATGTTTCTTTATAGACTTTTTTAACGTATTTGATGTGAACTTTAAGTTAAGAATCACGGATACGGACATGGGTACAAGTACAAACATGAATACGAGTACGATATAGTGACATGAGCAATTTCTGAATAACATAAAATTGTTAATATGACATCAGTATGACATTAGTACAACACAAATATGGCACCCTAAATATAGTATCCACGCTTCTTAGATTTTAAGTGGGTATACAAAAGATAACTATTTACCAAAATTCTTTTACGTATACATTGTGTAGAGAATGAAGTGATTGCACTCATCGTAGATCCATGTAAAAGAAAAAATTGGTATCTTATAAATCAAGAAAAATGTTTCTCATGCAGGTAAAAAATATAACTTTATATTTCATGCAAATGTATAAGAAAGCTATAAACGGAGGCCATAATTGTATAAACCCCAACGATCCTCAATAATTACTCAAATGTCTACTTCAAGTCACATAAAATTTTCTGCCTTTTTTTTTTTTTTTTTTTAAAAAGTCATATCAAATGTTGATGATCACCTTCTTTTTTTCCTTCTTTGCTGTCTGCAGGTTACGTCCGTTTTTCAACATTGGAGAAAGAGAGAGAATATTTTAAAGGAAAATCTATTTAAAAACTAGACCCTTTCAATTTTCAACTCCTTTCTTTTTCTCTTCGTTTCTTCCAAAATCGAATCAAAGTTTAACAATTCTCACAATATAATAGGTCAATTTGTATTTCTAATTTGCTCTAAAAAAAACAAGAAGCTCAATAGGTACTTAACCATACGTAAGGAAAATCTATTTAAAAACTAGACCCTTTCAATTTTCAACTCCTTTCTTTTTCTCTTCGTTTCTTTCAAAATGGAATTAAATTTTAACAATTCTCACAATATAATAGGTCAATTTGTATTTCTAATTTGCTCTAAAAAAACAAGCTCAATAGGTACTTAACCATACGCCCCTCCTTGCGTCATTGTGTCACAAAATGATAGGAAAATGTCCCAAAAGTTTGACTTTAAACCAATACAACACGGCCTTACAGTTATTCTCAAAAAAAAAAAAAAAAAAAAAAAAAAACACGGCCTTACAGCCTTACAGGACCATATTGTCCGTTAACAGCAATGAATTTGGGATTGAGTTTGGGTGGTAGTCAACCACGTGCAATTACTTCCATTTCTATCACAAAATTTTTTACTTGGCAATTCATTTTTAACTTTTTAAAATTTTTTTTTTATTCAATGATTAAGATTGAAATTCGGTCATTAAAAGCTCTTGTACATGATGCAATACTTACCTAATCAGTAATCACAATCCATGAATTTGTATCTCTAATCATTATCTCTCTTTATGGTGATATTGTTTCTTGAGCAACGAGTTCCATTACGCGCGCTACATATTCAACAATTTTTACAGTAATTTAATTAATAAATTTTTTATTGGATCTCATGAATCTCAGGTGGACTAACTAGTAACCACCAACATCATCAATAATAATAATAATTTAGGGTAAAAATATTATTTTCATCCTTAAACTTTTATAAAAGTTCGTTTTTCGTCCATGAACTTTGCAATATTTGACTTGGACCAAATTATTTTATTTGTAAAATTAGGAACACGTGGCAAAGAGTTATTGGCACACATAAATTAAATATTGAGTGAGGTGGCATTCTTACAAACTTCCTATATCTCCCATTCGTTTTCTCAGTGCCGGCTGAACAGTGGAGCAAAAAAGGCGGTCGCCTAAGACCCCAAGTAAAAAAAAGACCCCTAAATTTTAACTAATAAGGTTATTTATAATCAATAAATAAAATAATATTTTTTTACCAGATGAAAAACAAATAAAAAATAGAGAAAAATGCAACATCTATAATATTTTTTACAACACTTTTACAATTATGCTAAGTAATAGATTATTACAACTTGTTATTGATGGCAAAAAAATAATTATAGTGATATTTTCAAAGAGAAAAAAGAAAAAGAAAAAGCAACTTAAAACTTAGGATTTGTTGTAAAAAAATATTGTGAATGTTGTACTTCTAAAAAAAAATAAGAATAATAATAAGAGTTTAATTAGCAAACTTTTACTAGTTCTCATCTAAATCCATCACTAACACCATTTTTTTACTTACTATTATTAATCTACCATATAAACAAGTATGAAAAATTCTGTCAAATTTTTTCTGTTTATAAAATTTCTAAAAGAAAAAAAAATTCTACGTAATTTTTGTTAATTAGTAGTAATTTTGCATCTAAAACAAGATAATCAATTTTTGTTTTAGGTCTCCAAATATATTAAGCCGCCTCTGCGTTTTCTATATTTTGATGGTTTTTTAGGTTTGTAGCATTAGCTTCTTTTATTTTATGATTAGGTTTTGGATCTTTAGGGTGATATATGTTAATTGTGAGGCATGAACATAGACGGGATTTTCTCTATTTTTTGAGAAAACACCAGATCTTCTTGTAGCATGCCTAAGAAACCCACTACTTCTTCCTTGTCATTGTCATCATCTCCTTCTCCGTCTCTAGTGCTCTCCTTCTTTTTGCATGGTTGCGTCCCTCCTTACGTCATGGTAACAGTAGTGTCGTAGATAATGTCTTTTTTTGTCAACGAACTTCGTAAATATCCATGCATGTGCCTTTTATTTTTTTATTTTGATAAATAAATGCATGTGCCTATATTTATTTATGATAAACAATTAAGGGGTTATTTGGTATATGTGTTTAAATACATATTTTTAGTTTTTAAATAACATTATATGTATTTTTACACACATATATTTTCAAAAAAATTGAAAATTGTTACTTAAACACACGTATTAAACGGGACCTAAATATTTATGCACTGTGAAGCTTTATCTTTGATTCTTTATCATAAACTTGTAGCTGTGATTTAACATAGATGTATGAAAAATTAATGGTAGTGACCAATACCATTAAGTGTGGATAGTGTTAGCTGCATCCTATCAATTTTGGGAAGGCTACACTAGTGGCAGAGCCAAGATTTTAGGTTAGGGGGACAAGATCCAAAGAGAGTAAAATTAATTTGAAAAAGTATTAATTGATAATTTGTCGGACCGTGTGCCTTACCGATCCATCCAACGATTAATTGGAGAAAGATGAGGGGCACAAATCTTTTATAGCATTTGATCGCAGACTAAGCCCATTGGTATTGGAGCGAATTGTGAAATCCCTCATAATCCCTCCCTCACAATGCGGCTCCAACGACTCGAACCTATGACCAAGCTCTGATACCACTTGTCGGACCATATGCCTTACCGATCTATCCAACAATCAATTGGTGAAGGATGAGGGGACACAAATCTTTTATAGCATTCAATTGCAGACTAAGCCTATTAGTATTGGAACGAATTGTGAAACCCCTCACATATTTTTAACAAAATAAATAAACAACTATATGCAAATGTAATTGTCATATACAATTAAAATTTGGGTTTGTAAAAAAAAAAAAACTTGGGTTTAAGATTGAAAAATGCTGGTGAGGAAAGAAAAAATTGCTATACGTAACGGAGGTGCTATGAGTAGTTCTAAACCATAAATTATTTCACAATGTTTTTGCCAAAACTTTGATATGCTAGACTGTGAGTGATTAACAAATACTAACACATAAACTCACAATTTTTTTTTTTTAACAATCACACTCTGCCACGCAATAGTTGTGAGTCTTGTGACAAAAAATGGTGAAAAATTTTGTGGTCTTCAACTTTATTGAGGTGCTATAATGACTAGTGAGTGAAAGTAGGTTTTTTTTTTTTTTTTTTTTTTTTTTTTTTTTTTCATAATTCTATTCAAAAATAGTGGTGGAGAAGTAGGCAGTACAAGTGGTTTTATTTTACTATAATATTATTATAAACTGGGAACCATTACTTTTTAGAAAAGAGTTGCAGTGGCCCCCAATGTGAAATTGTTTTCCTACAATGAACTAATATACGGTACAAGTACAATATGTATGTAAAAAAGCTGATTGTCCTTGTGTATGCAAATAAGACCTTATACTATATATTACTTGAGAATTTTTGGGGCATTAGGGGGGCATTCTCTTCCCCCCCCCCCCGGCTATCACTACAAGAATTTTGGTCTTTTGCGACCAATGTTTTAGCGACAACTAAAAAGTCATCACTATTAGGCATACATTAGCGACGATAATAAATGGTCATCGCTAATAAATGTATTGTAGCGACAACACTAAGGTAGTCGCTAAAAAGTCGTCACTAACGCCATGGAGGGAATTTTATTTACTTTTGGAAAATGGAGGGAAACTTTTAGCAACGACAATAAATTTTGTTGCGACGACATTTACGTCGCTAAAATAAGGTTTATTTTAACAACAATATCTGTCGTTGCTAATAATCATCTTTAGTGACGACCTTATGTTTCATCACAGATATGTGGCCAAAAATATATAGTAAGTATATTATATATATGCTTTATTTATTAGCGATGACACATTAGTGGTCGCTATTAGAAGGCTATTAGCGATGACACAACATGTCGTCGCAAATATATCTACCTAAATATAATGGAGGGTAAAATTTTCACTCTCAAAAAGTGGTGGGAATTATTGGAGGGAAGCAGATTATATATTAGCAATGAATTCGGTCGTCGCTATAAGGGATCTTTTAATGAAGACAAAGATTGTCGTCACTAATATGTGGCTAAAACAATTTTGATAAAATATGATTTTTTTTTTTTTTTATCAAATCCTCCAAATGCCTCTTAAAATATTTAAAATCACATAAATTCCTTTAAAATATTTGAAATGATTAAAATACCATTAACCTCGTCAAAATGACCAAAATACCCCCAAACTTATCGAATGACCAAAATAAACTTGAAACCTCCAAAGTAACATAAAACTTTCAAATCCATTAAAATATATATATATATATATATATATATATGAGACAACGGAGGGCTTGTTGCTTCAAAATACTCTCAAATCATAATGTTACCCATTTGAAACTTGAAATCAATAAAATAATAAAAATTGAGAAAGTTCTGATTCCACTCAAAATACTGACTAATTCTCATAGTTATCAAAATGTGAATCGTATCGCGAATCAATTTTTTATTTTTCTGTATCATGTGTCATAAGAAAGGTATTAGTCTATATGAAAGGTACATTCATTATAAATTCATAATATATTCAATTAATAACCAATTCAATCATCAATTATGTAATAATATTTACCAAAAGTAAGTAAATAAATCAAATTAAAATATATTTATAACATACATATTCAAATTAATTAAAATCAGAGGTGATAATACATGATGTATGAGCGAAAATAATAAAAATTTTCATCATTTTGCCTAATCAACTTTATCTAAGTCAATGATAACATGACGTTCATCATCTTTCAAAATTATTTCTTTATTAAATTTTTCTAACAACTACTCCAATACCCAATAATCCACTGAAAACCTTCCCACTGAACCTAATTTCACAAAGTCTAGTAGTCTCGAAACCATCTATTAAGTTTGACCAGGCATGACCAACTTTGACTGTGCCTTTCTCTATTTCTAGAAGTTGGATTGTGACCATAATTTACTAGAAATAACATTTCATTACACTCTTCAAATCCAACTGTTAGATTTCAAATCTAAGTATGGTGTGAGATTGACATGTGTTGTGTATCTGTATGACTATGTTCTCTTAATCTAACCATCCAATTGGTCACAAATTTCACCAAAACCAATATGTCACCATACTTTTCAATCCCAATGATCAAGATTCGAATATGAATTTCACAAAGTCTACTGTTCTCGGTACCATCTATTAAGTTTGACTGAGTTTGACCAACTTTAACTAATCTTTGACCGCGCCTTTCCCTAAAACCGCCCATTTGATTGTGACCATAATTTACTAGAATTAACCTTTCATTACACTCTTTGAATCCAACGGTTAGATTTCAAATCTAAAGATGGTGCATGATGGATGTGTGTTGTGTACCTTTACGGCAATGTTCTCTCAATCTAACCATCCAATTGTTCTCAAATTCACCAACACCAATATGTCACCATACTTTTCAATCCCACTAATTAAGATTCAAATATGAATTTAACAAAGTCTAGTGGTCTCGGGACCATCTATTAAGTTTGACCAACATTAACAAAACTTTGACCGTGCCTTTCCCTAAATCCAACCATTTCATTGTGACCATAATTTATTGGAATTATCCTTTCGTTACACTCTTCGAATCCAATGGTTAGAATTCAAATATAAGGATGGTGCGTGATGGACATATGTTGTGTACCTTTATGGCTATGTTTACTCAATCTGATCATCCAGTTGTTCTCAAATTTCACCAATACCAATATGTCACCATACTTTTCAATCCCAATGATCAAGATTCGAATATGCATTTCACAAAGTCTAGTGGTCTCGGGACCATTTATTAAGTTTGACCGGGTTTGACCAATTTTAACTAAACTTTGACCACGCCTTTCTCTAAATCCAACCATTTGATTGTAACCATAATTTACTAGAATTAACTTTTCATTACACTCTTTGAATTCAATGGTTAGATTTCAAATCTAAGGGTGGCGCATGATGGACGTGTGTTGTATACCTTCATAGCAATGTTCTCTTAATCTGACCATCTAATTGTTCTCAAATTTCACCAACACCAATATGTCACCATACTTTTCAATCCCAATGATCCAGATTCGAATATGAATTTCATAAAATCTAGTGATCTTAGGACCATCTATTAAGTTTGACCGGGTTTGACCAATTTTAACTAAACTTTGACCGCGCCTTTTTGTAAATCCAACCATTTGATTGTAACCATAATTTACTAGAATTAACCTTTCATTACACTCTTTGAATCTAACGGTTAGATTTCAAATCTCAGGTTGGCGTATGATGGATGTGTGTTGTGTACCTTCATAGCAATGTTCTCTCAATCTGGCCATCTAATTATTCTAAAATTTCACCAACACCAATATGTCACCATACTTTTCAATCCCAATGATCCAGATTTGAATATGAATTTCATAAAATCTAGTGGTCTTAGGGCCATCTATTAAGTTTGACCGGGTTTGACCAACTTTAACTAAACTTTGACTGCACCTTTCTCTAAATCCAACCATTTGATTGTGACCATAATTTACTAGAATTAATCTTTCATTACCCTCTTGAAATCCAATGGTTAGATTTCAAATCTAAGTATGGTGTGAGATGGACATGTGTTGTGTATCTGTATGGCTATGTTCTCTCAATCTGACCATCCAATTGGTCTCAAATTTCACAAACACCAATATGTCACATACTTTTCAATCCTAGTGATCAAGATTCGAATATGAATTTCACAAAGTCTAGTGGTCTTGGGACCATCTATTAAGTTTGACCGGGTTTGACCAATTTTAACTAAACTTTAACCTCGCATTTCTCTAAATCCAACCATTTGATTGTGACCATAATTTACTAGAATTAACCTTTCTTTATACTCTTTGAATCCAACGGTTAGATTTTAAATCTAAGGATGGCATGTGATGGACGTGTGTTGTGTACCTTTATGGCAATGTTCTCTCAATCTGACCATCAATTGTTCTCAAATTTTATTAACATTTTTACAACAAATTTTAAGTAATAGGCTGTTACTGATTGTTATTGTTAGGGTAAAAAAGTAATGTTAGTGTTAGGTTCAAATTTGAACCAATAACAACAAACCACCTATGATTTGTTGCGAAAATATTGTGAATGTAACACTTGTCATAAAAAAATGTGTGTGTGTGTGTGTGTATGTTTTTTTTAATTGTCTTTGAAAACTTGAAATACATTCTAGGTTTAGAATAAATTAATTTAGTTTCTATATGTAGCACTTCTCATAATAAAAATGTGTGTTTTTATTGTCTTTGAAAACTTGAAATACATACTAGATTTAGAATAAATTAATTATTTTTCATATATTGTTGTAGCATTTCTCAATTGTGATTTCTTATTTTTTATATTATTTTTCCTTTCTTTCATCCATACGTTTCTTTTTTCTTGTTTTTTTCTTCTCCACACATGTATACCGGTGTACCATTTTAGAATTGCCACTATTTTTAAACAAAAAAAATTATATAATTATAATATTAATGAATCTAATAGTATATATATATATATATATATATTTGAATGTTTATAAATTTAATTTTTGGTAACAATCCATGTAATATGTTATGCATCTTTATAAATGATAAAAGTAACAAGTTAGTTTATATTTTGCAAAAAAAGTAACTAGTTAGTTTATATCTAACCCAACGGGCTTATAAGTTATATATATAATTTAAAAAAAAAAAAAAAAAAAAGAAGTGAAAGAAGAGACAATGAGACAAGACATGACAACATTAAAAAAGAAATGGTAAATGATACATTGATGGACACGTTGGGAGTAAAAAAATGATTAAAAAATTTAGAAATTTGTGGATGGAAATCCAAAAACTCTTTCTCTAGTTGTTTCTCCTCCACATGTTTTGGGATTCTTCCACTTCTCTCTTTATAATTTATCTATTTAGACATTTGGTTTTATTTTGGAATTATGCTAAGACCATATAAATAGGCATAATTTTGTACCACAACTTACTATATAATGAATTGTGATTGACAAAAGTGTGTCTGTAGGCCATGTGAGAACACACTTTTACTTATTCTTCATCGAGTTTAATTTATTATCCATGGCCGTTAAGGTTTAGTCAAAGAAACAAAATATTTTGGTACTAGTCAATATCAGTGTACCATTTCAAAATTACCGCTATTTAAAAAAAAATTATATATTCATAAATTTGAAAGTGTGTGTGTATATATATATATATATATACACACTTTCATATTTATAGATTTAATTATTTGATAGAAACCGTATATTTTATTATGGATCTTTACAAATACATGTTACAACACTTACAAGTTTATAAGTTAAAAATAAAAAAATAAAAAAATAAATAAAGTAAAGGACTTGTAACTTTTATTAAAAAGTTAAACAAAACCACAAAATATCAATTAAAATTAGTAAATGAGATAGTTAGTAGGGACGTTGGGATTTGCCTTGGTTAGCAAAATAGTATTAAATATATATATATATATATATATATATATATTAAACTAATTAGTCAAAGAGGGTTTCAGCAAAAAAAAAAAAAAAAAAAAAAAAACTAGTCAAAGAGGGTGATAAAACCCAAAAAATGACAACCTACTTTTACTGTTTTTTCACTTCTCCCAACCGCTTTTTAAGTTTTCCACTCAGACACGTTAATAGCTTCTCAGTTTTTACTTAGAGCAATGTTAGGGACACAAAAAATTTCACAATTTTTGTCACAATTTGTCATATGGTGAGTTATAAGTGGTGGAGGTTTGGACCCACCATTTGACCTTCACCCTTCACAATATGCCATGTGACAAATTATTATAATAATTATGAAATTTTTTTGTGTACCTAACATTTTCCTTTTACTTATTCAGTTCTTCTTTTAGTTTTTACTTATTAGGCGCGAATTGAATTTTTTTAAAGTACCCAAATTAAAAAAAAAAAAAAAAATTGTAAACAGACCCCTTATTATTGGAACTGTAAACACCCAAATATACTGTTTTTTTTTTTTTTTTTTCACGTTCTTTCTCTCCTCTCCTCATGACTCAATCTCCACAAATCGGTAAGCTCTCTCTCTCTCTCATTGTCAGTCTTTGTTTCTTCTCCATTCCCTAATTTTTATTTTCTCTCTTTCTTGTGTAGTTCTAGAATTTCATAATGAAAATTGTGATTGATTTTTTTTTTTTTTTCCAATTCTGAATGTTCATCTATAACAAAAGCTTTTCTTTTCAGTTCTAAAAGATTAATTGGATCTATACTTTCGTTGTTCCCTCTTTGCTGTTCTCTCTCAAAGGTAATTTTAGAGATTTTGATTTTGATTTTTTTTTTTAAATTTTAAATTTTCAATGATCTATACTTTCATGTTAAGAAAGCATGAACTAACCCTGTGATTAAAAGCTCTTTCTTTTCTTTATTTCAGTTTTTTTTTTTTAATTTTAATTTTGATATTGTGAGTTTTTGGGTTTGAAGCCATGGGCACAGTAAGCTATTCGTACACTCTGTTATTTGGATTTGAAAGAACATGGGCACCATAGTTTTAGTTTTTATATTGTGGGTCCTTATAATATAATATAATATTCTATATTATTATTATTATTATTATTATTATTAACATGGTGAGGAAGATGACTTCTATTGCTTATTTTATTAGATATGAATTTAGCAAAATAATGGGAAGGGAAGTGTTGTGTTCTTACGGAATCTTCGCTTCTTTAAAATAAAAGTGAGTGAAATTTTTTGCATGTCATTTAGTAGCTAGCTACAAGGCACTGCAATAGTAGGACTAATGGACTGTATGTAACAAATCATATGAAGAATCTCCAATAATGGTAGATTTTGACTTTTAAACATTCAACTTAGGGGCAGATAAGCTCTAATAGTGAAAATGGCTTTGTGAGTCAGCTTGTATACATAATTGATATATTGTGAATCTATTCTATTTCTCATAAGCTAATTGAAGCTATCCAAGTTGCAAAACTTCCATCACAAAAAAAGTTCAAGGTGCTTAGTCTGGATAACTATGTTTCTTGCATATGGTGGGAATATGTTTCGTCCCCATAGTCCACTTTTGTAGTAGTTAGTATAATCTTTTATGTAGTTATCTTTATCATTGTATAGACTTTGAATAAATTACTTTACCAAAATGTTACTGACCATAATATCATATTTTGCCTAATATCTTTTGATATGTTCCTTGTTATGACTATTAATTTGGACTTATTTCTTTTGTAGAATGAGTCTTGATGCAGATTAAGTTTTGTTAAATACATAAAGCTTTCATATCTTTTCATCTATGATATTTTTGAAAAATATAAATGTAAAAATTTTACTTGAATGTTAAAACTATTTAGTAAGTATTTTTGTCATCTATTTTAGTTGACCTTTACATTGGTTTATGCTCATTTTTTCAGGTTAAAATGTCTCGTGCCTTGGGTTACAATCTTACATATGATGTCGAGGGGAGATACATTTCATTGCAACAAGTTTTAGCTTGGCAGCATATCTTCATGAGCAATATGTTATTATTTGATTAGTATTTGAGAGAATAAATTGGAACTTAAATTATGTATATGATATTGAACTTGGGTATGTTTTCCCTTATTAGTAGTTATTGATTGAGCAATTATTATGCTTATATGAGTATTTGTGATTGAAAATTTGTGATGTGTGGGATTGTGATTTATTATTTTCCATCAGGTACCCATGTAAAATTTAAAATGTAAATTTTATAGAAAAATTCAAAAAAAAATGTAAAATGTTATTAGTGACGACATTGTCGTCGCTAATATTTTATCATATCATCAGTGACGACAAATAATATCATCGCTAACATGCAAATTTTAGTGATGACATGTTTGTGGTTAGTAATATATTATTATCTATGACGACAACAAGCGTTGTCGCTAGTAATGACATATAAGCGACAACAAAAATGTCGTTGTTAATAATAATCTACTAGCGATGACAAAAAAATTCGTCACTACTAATGAGCTAGTAGTGACGACATTTCGTCTTGGGTTCTTAAGTTATTTATGACGACAATTGTCACTATTAGCAATGACTTTGTCGTCGTTAATAGTATTGTATTTGCGACGACATTAATATCATCACTAAAAATCTTTTTTGTAACCAAATTCGTTTAACGAAAGTTAGCGACGACATTTTTCGTCGCCAATATAATTAGCGACGATATTTAAAGCATTAGCGACGACTATATGCCATCGCTAAAGACCAAATTTCTTGTAGTGTATGACTGCCAGGGACGAAGTTAGGGGTGCCAAAGGAGGCCATCGTGGCCCTAACTTTGCAAAAATTCCCTTAACATTAGGTATATTTTAGAATTTGGTCCAATATAATTGAACTCCCCCCCTCCCCCCTAGCAACATCTTTAGTCTCTTGAAAAAAAATAATAAAAATAAAAAAGCCCAAATAACATCCTAATTACAAAAATTAAACAACCGGCATATGTAAGATCAAACATTTACCAAAAATTTACCAAACCCATCAGATACATTTAGTCAAAATTGTTTCAAAATTTCAAAAAAAGAAAAGCCCTGAATTAGTGCTGGTCCGATCACTTTGAAGAGTAAATAAAGTAATTAGAGTAGAGACTAGAATAGTTAGATAAAGTTAGTTACTGGTTGCTAATGGTTGGTTGAACATTTGATTATCATTGCTTTTATCTAATAATGATTGATGACTTGCTGAATATTTGATAAAGTTAGATGAAAATTTGTCTTTAGTTTAGCATCTTTACGTTAAAGATAATAAGAACATTGTTTGACATAAGTAATTAACTTGGCAATAGTAATTAAACTTAACAACAATCTTAATCTTAGCAACAATTGACTTTGAATTTTTTATTTTCTAGTAATCTTTTTTACCTAGCAACTATATTTAATTTGAGCAACAACATAAATGTATTGTAATGCGTTAAAAAAAATTATTTTATATTTATTATTTTGTTTATATTTTATTAATACTAAATAGATGTTATTTTAGATTTTTATGAATTTCTTTTGTTCCTACTTTACCCCCTTAATTGAAAATCTGGCTTGATGGCGGCTATCCCAAGGTTCAACGGGTTAGTTCTTTACACACAATACATGTACATAGACTTTAGCTTGATTTGCATGTGATGATATATACAACTTGCATCCATACATGTGTCGTCATTTAAAGCATGAATATTTTTATGTGACTATAGCACATATAAATGGGATACAGTCATACAGCGGAGTCAGGATTTTAGTTTAGGGGAGGCAAGATTTAAATCCCTTATTAAAAATGAAATTAATCTAAAAATATTAATTGATAATAATAACAAAATTGATATGGTAAGAATGTGGTTAATGTTATTAGACAAAATAATAAAAAATTATATGAATTGATTTTTTTGTGTGATGGTGATACATCATCTTATAAGATTAATGTAATAAAATTTGTAATATTCCTAACATTATTCAACAAGAATGTGATATAAATAGTGAAAAAAAAAAAGAAAAATAAAAGAAGTAAAACAAAACAAAACACTGGTCGATGGGTTAAAACGTGGGACGAGATGTAAGCTACTTTAAAAGAATAAGTCAAGTCGGTGAAAAAGTCATAAGCTTTGATACGTGAGGCAAGTTTTTTTCCTTTTTTATATTGGTGTCAGGGCCTATTTTTCTGGATTGGGAGTTTTTTATTTTGTCTTTTCACAATGTTAGGTAACTAAAGGATTTTTGGGATGAGTCAGGGGGCAGTTCGACCCCCCCCACACCCGGCGGCGGGGCTCAGTCACTGGATACAGTCATTTGCATATAAATGGAAAGCTTCAATTTTCACTTCCAAATTAATTCTTATCAGTAACGTAGTCATGTCATTCATTTTGCTTTTTAGTTAACTGTGTGTACAGGTTAATTATTATTGAAATATATATATATATATATATATACACTGAGAGAGAGAGAGAGAGAGAGAGAGTTCTTTACTTCTTTTGGTATTTTCAGTTGTCTATATTATCTTGGACATTTAGCAATGAAGGTGAAACACAAACACGTAACTGCATGCATGCTATAAGTAATGGATATTTTTTTAAAATTTTTTTTTTTTAATTTCAAACATGTTTAGGGTTATCTTACTTTAATATGTTATGTGGCAATTAAAGAGATTATGCATATATAGTGAGCGTTTGGTTTCAGCTGAAACCAACGTTCACGTTTTCATTTCACGTTTCTGTCTTTTTTTTTTTTTTTTCAGTACATGAATAGTAAATTTATTGTGCAGAGACAAAAATTACTGTTCATGCATTGTAGCAATACTATTCACGTACTGTAGTAGCACTGTTTACACATTAAAAATATTAAAAATGGATCCCACGGTATTTTTCACACATTTAAAAATTATTTTGCTACAGTGTTTTCAGTTTTCAGTTTCAGCAACAATAAGGTCAATCCAAACGGACCCATAATTTTGATCACATGACATTTTTAATAATTACATTACTTGTTTAAATAATAAATATGGATAGTATTATAGTTTTCCTCATTATTGGTTGAAAAAATAACTCCAAATATATTTGGAGCCAATAATTAATAATGCTCTAAGAATTTTATAACACTATTGATATTATTTTTGTATTTTTAATCAAGTCATTAACGATTCAGGTTCTCCTCGACTTAAAAAAAATATTTATATATATATATATATATTTGTTTAATAAAGCTTCCGTGTTCATCGTAAAAACCTTTAAAAAATAAACAAAAACAAAACAAAGAAAATCAATGTATGCCGACATAACTTCACCGACAACATGACTGAATATCAAACTCACATAAATAGCTCGACAAGAAACGAAAAAAGTATGAACTTTTGATGTCATGTCTGACGCTGAACGTAAAAGGATATATAATATAAAATAATAATAATAATAATAATAATAATAATAATTGCAAAATATCCATGTTACCTGTGAGCCTACTGTCAATCATATATGGTATTGAATTGAATCTATTGATGCACACTGTTTATAGTTATTCTTCTTCCCTTCTAGATTTTTCATGATAAACCGTGCAGCTCAGCAGCTAATGTTGATTCTTGTTACAATATTTTAGACAACTAATGACTACGTCTATACCTACTCTCAGCCACCAAAAAAATAAAAAAAAAAGAAGAAGAAGAAAGAGACTATACCTAGTGTGAGTAGTATCACATATAAATAGTTGCATATTTTAATTTCAACAACAATCTCAATCGTGTTTAACCCTCTTTTTTTTTTTTTTTTTTTTTTTTTTTTTTTTTGTGAGAAACGTATTTAACAATTGAGAGATCACTAAAAAAATCTAATATATATTTAGTTTTAAAAATTCGAATAATCAGGATTATTTTTAACTTTTTTTAAATTGGAATTAGGAAGTTCCATGTGTATTTGAGTACAACTTGTTTAGGCTGGCTCTAAACATTTTGAGGCCTTAGACGAGAACTAAAATGAGGCATTTTTTATATTTATGTATTAATTAAATTAATATTTATTTAATATTTTTATATTATAATATATTTCATTTAAAATCTATTTTTCTTGTCTTTTAAGATGCAAATTGACTAATTAAATTTTTGTATTCAAATTCTTCTAATATCTCATTTTCAATCGATAATATAGCTAATCCACTTAATCTTTCAAGGAATATTGTTGATCTTAACTAGATATGATTTTATTAATTTTAATTTTGAAAAACTTCTTTATGTAGAATTAACAATAAAGTTATTGCTGGGCAAAAAAGTTATTTCATTAGCAAGTTTAAATTAGAACCAACAACAATTTACCACCTATGGTTTGTTATGAAAGTGTTGTGAAAAATGTTATGGATCTAGCACTTGTTTTGCACAATAACTTTATTTTTAGTTGTGGTTGGTTCCAATATGATATTTTATTAATTTATTTTGACTTATAAGAAATTAATACCTCAACAATTGTGAAAATATTGTGTCAATTTGTTGTATTAATATTTTATTATTTTGTGAAACATTGTGAATTGAACAAACCAAAAATAATATAGCAAAACTACTCTAGCTTTACGCATTAAAAAAAAAAAGGTGGCCGGTGAAACAGTGCAAGTTGAACAAATCAAAAATACTGTAGCTTCAAGGCATTTGCTCTTTTTATATATAGATAACATTATATTAAAAAAAAAAAAAACAAACAAAAAAAATTGGTGTACATGAGAAGAAAAAAAATCCATCTCACCATATTGGCCAAATGCCTTGAAAAAGTATGAAAGGTTTTTTACTAGCATTAGAATGAGTCCAAAAACTTGACTAAACCAAAACACTATTCCTAAGCCTATTGAAAATCATTTTGTGAAACATTGCGAATTGAACAAACCAAATATAATATAGCAAAACTACTGTAGCTTTATGCATTAAAAAAAAAAAGGAAAAAAAAGTAGCCAATGAAACAATGCAAGTTGAACAAATCAAAAATACTATAGTTTCAATGCATTTGCTCTTTTTATAAATAGATAATATAATATAAAACAAATTGGCATACATAAGAAGAAAAAAAATCCATCTCACCAGATTGGCTAAATGCCTTGAATAAGTATTAAAGGTTATTTAGTTGCATTAGAATGAGTCAAAAAACTTGACTAAACCAAAACATTATTCCTAAGCCTATTGAAAATCATTTTGTGAAACATTGCGAATTGAACAAACCAAAAATAATGTAGCAAAACTATTGTAGCTTTACACATTAAAAAAAAAAAAAAGTGGCTGGTGAAATAGTACAAGTTGAACAAACCAAAAATAATGTAACTTTGCTTTTTTTTTTTTTTTTTAAAATTTATTTATTTCTTTTTTTTTATATATATAGATAATATAATATAAAACAAAAACAAATTGGTGTACATGAGAAGAAAAAAAATCCATCTCACTAGATTGGCCAAATGCCTTGAATAAGTATGAAAGATTTTTTAGTAGCATTAGAACAAGTCCAAAAGCTTGACTAAACCAAAACACTATTCCTAAGCCTATTTACTCTTTTTATATAGTTAATAGAGATAAATTATATAGATTAATGAATATAATGTTTTAATTATATAAAAAAATAGTGTTTTAAATATTCAAAATAAGTGGTCAGATTTTTTTTTTTTTGGGTAAATTCCAATAAACTACCCTGAGGTTTGGGCTAATACTAACAAGATCCAAAACTTTTCAAAAATAACCAAGTTGGTCCCCTGAACACAATTTGGTTCCTAAACGGCATTTAGGCTTGTTACTCATTCTTAACCGTTCTTCTCCCTCTCCTCACTTAGAATCTCTCTTCTTTACCGAATGTTTATATTCATGCTAACATTTATGAGTTGTGAGTTCTATTAAAATGATTATACAAACATGTACACTTAGCCATATAAAACCTAAAACCCCCAAAAATCCCTGATCACAAAGCAGATATGCATATCAAAAATCATTCATACACCAACAAAAACACCATATTATAACAATTTTGAGACAAAACCCAAATTGTTTAACGGGTCTAAACGCCGTTTAGGGACCAAATTGTGTCCAGGGACCAACTAGGTCACTTTTGAAAAGTTCTGGACTTTGTTGGTATTAGCCCAAATCTCAGGGTAATTTATTGGAATTTATCATTTAAAAAAAAAAAAAAAAAAAGAACAAATTTGGTTATTCAGCAAATAAAACTACCTTCTTAGAACCTTCCCTTCAAATCATTTTTCTCATTCCCAAGCTCCCACGCAGGTGGCCAAATAAAATCTAAAATCTATTGCATATGTTAGGAGCACATCATTAATCATTATTGATTTCAATCACCCTCATATCATACGCGGTCATCATCAAGTTCTGGTTTTCATGGGTTTTGTTTTGGCCCAAATAGGTTAGATCTTTTAGCAACTTAAATTAACATCATTTGACCCATTGTCATTTGCATTCTCGGGTCAGGTCCTATTATAGCACTCAAATGGGTTTAGGTTCCTACATTGGGCCTATCAGTACAGGTCCATTGCATTGTTGCAGTTGTGTAGCCGTTGAAATTGTTAGTTATAATTGGTGAAAGTTTTTTTTTTTTTTGATAAATGTAATTGGTGAAAATTGTTGAGGCAGGATCAATTACATTCATTATTTCAATTTGTAAACTTTGTACTAGAATTTGTAATAATTTTAATATTTTTCTTACTTTAAAATGGCTCAACTACTAACACTATTTTTATGTGCACTGACGTGATATGCTAATTATTATATTAGCATGTTAATAAAGAGCAAAATATCTAAATAATTGTAAACATATTTTCACCACTTATGTAAGAAAACTAGAAATTAATAAAATATAAACAAAGAAATTAAAATTAATTTTTATAAAGTATTAAACATAATTGCATGAAGAAAAAATTAATTTCAAATTTGACATTGTAATGTGACAAAGAATAAAATAATCAAAGTATAAATTATTAATATAAAAATAAATAATAAATGACAAAGTAAAATAATATAGATACACGTATACAAAAGATACCACATATCTATACATCTGCAGATATGCCTCTAGGTCTGTATAAATAGATTTTCGTTAACAGCCTTCAAAAAAAAAGAAAAAAAAAGAATGATTTCCGTTAATGTATAAAAAATCTTATGATTGCGCTTGGAAACTTGAATTTGAATTTGAACTAAGATTTTAAATCAATATATTTTAAATGCTTTCATTTTAAATCCATTAATTTTAAATATCATTTTGAATCCAAATATTTTAAAGGGTTAAAATCCTTTGGGGATTTGTCAATCGAAATTCTTGATCTTCTAAAACTATCCAAACATGATATTTAG
Organism: Quercus lobata; assembly: GCF_001633185.2. NCBI lineage: Eukaryota > Viridiplantae > Streptophyta > Magnoliopsida > Fagales > Fagaceae > Quercus > Quercus lobata. Next base: position 8,031,503 of record NC_044911.1, on the reverse strand, counting down.
ATTTTAATCGCTTAAATCCAAATCCACATGCGCAAATCCTGCTATCCAAATGCACCAATACTGAATATAGTTTTTGGCGTTTTCCTATATTTGATAGTATCATGAAAAAAAAAAATTCAAAGGAAAACTATCATTTGACTTTCTTTGTTTAGTTTGACATGAGTTAGAGTTATTTTTCACTAAATAGGGAAAGTCAAAAGATAATTTTCTAACTCATTTTAAAGTTGCTACTAAACACGATAAAATAGGATAGTTTTCTACAAAATGGTTTTTGGAAAGTGATTTATTTTCTAGATTTTTTTTTTTTTTTTTGAAAAAACTGCCACAAATATCCATGGTATACCATCTTCCCTACCTCTTTAATTTCTCTCCTCTGCATTTTCTTTCATAACAAACAAAAGAAAAATCAAAATATTCCTTTATATTTTCAATCCTCTCTAAAAATCACCCCCAACCAAACAAGGGGATAAGACTCATGCTAAAATTAAGCCCAACTTGGTAGTGCCGTGGGTCACCTCGGCCCAATTAAATTTGTACTTTTTGCAACCCAAATGAATTTGGGCCAAAATTTCAGAATCTGCACAATTTCATTTCCCATTCATCTAGTTCCTTCTTCTCCGTAATGCTTTTCTACGAAGTTTCAGTGCTGAGATCTCTGAAAGAAAATATTTTCCCTTTCGTTTTTTTCTCATTTTCTCGTCAACCAAACAGACCCCTTAGATTCTACATTTCGGGAGATCTCGCATTCGGTTCGTTTTTTTCTCAGTTCAATTTTTGAGCTTTATCAAAACCCTAATATCCCAATTCAAATTCCCCAAATTTGAATATTGTTTGGGTTCTCTTTACATTGTAGATCGAAGAGAAATTGACATGGGGTTCTTGGTGACAACCCTAATTTTCGTAGTGATTGGGATCATTACGTCTCTTTGCACCATAATTTGCTGCAATAAAGGCTAGGAAGCACTGATGCGACTGGGAGGGTGCCGCGTCGGAGTTTGATGCGGGGTGCGACCATCGACATCGTTGCTCGCGCATTGGTGCTACGTCTAAGTTTTTTTTTTTTTTTTTTGGATTTGCGTTGACTCGGCTTTGGTTTACGCCGAACTGGGTCGATTCGGCCAGAATCGGGTCATACCGGCCGAATCGGATTATATCGGCCGGTAGCCAAAACTAACCGAAACGGCCGAAATCGGCCTTGAATCATGCTGGAACAGCCAAAATTAGCTTTGAATGGGGCCTAAACATCCTAAATCTATCATTCCTCAATTTTATTCTGAATATTTGTTGCTTCTTTTGTGTTTTCTTTTTTGTTTTGTGTTTCTTGCCTTCTTCTTTCTTTGTTTTGTGAACCAAGGCCATAGTAATGTGTTTTTTAAGAATATTTTAATAGTAAAAATATAAAGAAAACATAAATAAAATTATTTTTAATAATTTTTTAATCTCCGCACTCACACCCTACTTTTTCAAAAATTGCCGAATCCTGTACCCGCATCCTAATTCGAAACCGCACCTGTGCTTCATAGAATAGAGGACCTTCTACTAATTTGTACATTTCTCAAAACCCAAAATTTTTTTTCATTTATTTATGTTTTTGGATCTATATGTGTGAGAATTTTATAAAATTTGCTGCATTTGTTAATTCAAGATTGTATATACTGCATAACTAAAGCTTATTTACAGTAAGTAGCTCTAGATTCCATGATATATATGGTGTTTGGCTAGGTTTCATGTGGTAATGATTGGGGCTTAAGATGCTTGGGGGATTTTGTTTTGTTGTGTCATGAAATATGATGGTTCAGTTCACTGAGTGGGAAGTACTTAACAATCTCATCATCATCTTAGATGGGAGTATTTTAACAAGTAAGGAGTTCTCACTATAGCAGAAGCCATTAATTTGAATGGCCATTACAAGTCAATATTCTTGTAGTTCAATGGCATTATTCAAATCTTCCTATTGGTTCGAACCTGAGTTCAAATCTACCCCTGCTTCCAACTTGTTAGTCCGTTGAGAATCTATAGGAAACTCCAAAATTTTGGGACTAAAGATTGTTGTTCTTGTTGTCGTAGTATGGTGATAGATTGTATATTGTCATATATTTTGAAGTTCATGAAATTCCCAATACCATTTTTGAATTTCCTTACTTATATTGGTACATTTGTTTATTAAACGACATTTAAAAGAAGAAGGGTTTACTTAGCTCAACTGACAAAGTCTCTAATGGTTGAATAAGAGATCATGAGTTTAATCCCAGCGAACGGTGTAGTTCGAATACTAAGGGCCATTAAACAGAACCTTAGTCGGTTTATATATATATATATATAGTTTATTTTTTATTTTCCCCATTAAGATTTTGTAAACCTCTGAAATGGCTGTAGATGTTAATTTTTTTTAGTTTTGTTCTTTTGGATATTGAGGAATGGGCTTGCAAACTGGCTGATTGTGTGCTAGTTTTAGTTTCTTATTTAGTCTTGGTAAAGTTTTTTTCATTTTGCATGTTCAATCTGTAAAGATAGGAAAATGAAATAGTCTCTTTCTTGGATTTTTTTTTTTTTTGGTTTTCTTTGTCCCATTGTTAGTGGAGTGGAAATGTAATATTGACCATTGTTGCAAGGATTTTTGGCAGTATATTTGCTACGTACAGAGCTGCCTCACACTCACACATGCAACTATATATCCAAAATTTGGTGCATATATTTTCCACAATATGTTGGCCACGTAATTTAACATCGTTTGGTATTTAAAGGCATTAATTAGGTGGATGCACCTAACATAAACCTAATACACCAATTGCAGAAGTTGACAGACATTTGAGCTAATTATACATAAAATAGCAAAGGCACATACTTAGCCCAACAAAGAAAGAAACATACGGGTTTGAAAATACTGGTCGCAAATTAAGAAGAATATATGGGGTTCTCGTGAAGGCGGTGATTATATGGAGGAAAATTGTAGAAGGATTAGAATGGCCTAAATGTTCAAAAAACCCTTCTATTTACAGAAATATTTAGTATTTACACCGCCTCATGAGTCATAATCCTAGAAAGGGTTATGTGTCCCTCATGGGTCATATCTCTTTGCCAGACTATATAATTGTATGTGAATCAAATCATCCTTTCATGGGTACAATTTACTACGTAAGGATGCATCATATTATGGTGTGATCATCATTCTCGATATATTTACATATTCCATTTGACCACACTATATATAATTTTGTTATAGTCAACATGATACCAAGGCTTCAATATTTGCTCTCATTCTAACTTTCATTTGTGATAAAACATAGATTGACCTCAATGGATGACTTTTCTATGTGTGTTCATGTCACTCCCAAAATTGACCACTTTCGTTATGGATGACTTCCAATTCTCTCTCTTTCAAGAATACAGAATTGGTTAATTACCAATGGTTATTAATAGACGGAAGAAAAATGCTAGGATCATACAAAAGTTCATAACTTTTGTCATGTAGAGAGTTATAATTGATACATAAAGGTATAGGGGAAGGTCTACACCTTTACCAGTCACAACTCGTTGCGTGTTGAGTTGCAGCAAAAGTTGTTGACTTTTTTGTGATCCTATTATTATCTAAATGGAATCATGGCCAAAAATGTAGCCCATACCCTCTACAGCAACCGACAATTTCAATATCACAATTTTTGTGTGCTAACTTAGCTATGCTGCAATTTACATCAAGTACGTCCTTCACTACCAAAAAAAAAACAGGTCAATAACCGCATTTTTCTAGCGCCGTTTTCAAAAAAACGTTGCTATAGGCAAACTATAACTATGTTTTTAACTAATGCCGCTTAAAATCCTGAAAGTATGGGAGGTTTATAGCAGTGTTTTTAAGGGTTTTTGAACAAAGGACCTGCTACGGCGTTCAGAAAGAGCTGCAATAGGTCCAACCAAAAACCAAAAAAAAAAAAAAAATAAATAACAAAAAACAAAAAATTAGAGGAGCTATTACAGCGCTTGATGTTGAGAGAACTACTAATGAGAGAGGGACTCTACGTTTCGGACCCAGCCCAAGTCTAAAACATTGGAGTTCAAGGCTTCTTCAATAGCCACTAAACGCTACTGATTTCATTTCTCATGAGGCTTCTCTTCATCATCAACTAATTAAGCTTACTGATTCCCAAAAGAAATGGTCTGTAAATATCATATTTCGTTTTGTTTTGTTTATTTTTGGTTTTGTTTACATAAATACTAACTTCAATCCTAAAACTTTCAGTGCCCCATCTCCCGCTGCTGATCCTAGCTTTATATACAAATGCTCATCTATGATATAGGTAGAGACATGAATGACTATTTGAAGTTGCATTTTCCAAAATAAATAATTTTTTAAAGTCCATCTTTGTAGAGGACAAGTATCTACTTTAACTTCTCAGTTTGTAGTGTTAATTTTTTTTTTTTAAATAAAAAATTTGTAGGGCGCGTCAGTTATAATATTTGGCATTTAAAATTTTGTATATTTTTTTTTTTTTCTTTTTCTTTGTACATCAATCTTAGGGTGCGTTTGGAACACATGGAAATGTGCAATCTAGTGTTTAGCTGAAATAATGGTGGTCCCGTGCACTATTCACGGGACCTACAAATACTTTTTTCAGAAAAACAACTTTAAAATTAGGTTCTACGACATTATTCACATATTTAATAATTATTTTACTACAGTATTTTTAATTTTTAGTAACAAGTGGTATTCAAATAGACCCTTACTAACTCTAAAAAATAATAAAGAGGCCAGGGGTAAGCGGAAGATATGGAAAAGTGATAAAGAAGTAGAACATATGAGTTCATGCAAAAAGCAAAGAATATTTCCAATATGGACTAATGATACTTTGGCAAGACAAAAACAAAGGATGTAATTATACTATTCAGCTAAAGAAAAATGGATAGTGTTTATATAAAACTAATATGAAGTGCTAGGTTCTTACTATAAGTTCCCATTTTGTATAAAATTTATACAAACTGAAACACATGCACTCTTTAACTCTTATATATATTCAATAAAAATAATTAAATTAAGAAGATGATGAAGTGCCCCGCAAATGGCAAATGCAATATATCCTAACAAATGATTCGCACAAGAGTCTAGAGATGTCCAAGATAGACAAACACAGCCTTCTGATTATTTAATACATAGCAAGCCTTAGCATCCAACGGAATAAACACAAAAAGGGTCACAAAACAGTTGTTGGTTATGCACAACATAGGGCTGTAATGTATAAAATTCTTAAATTTATGTACTATTACATTAACACAAAAGGGGGTTAGAAGCTTGGGAAAGAGACCGAAAGAGAAGCTTCTAAGTAGTACTATATATATATCCAAGTTCATTTGGTGAGATATATGAAAATAAAGTAGAAAATGGATATTACATAGGCTGGCTTCTCTCAATCAAAACAAAAAGGCAATAAAAAATATGGTAGTTGTTGAATTCAAGCGGTCATCGATCACAACCAACCTATGAAAAAATTCGAGTACAAGAATAGGTGGTTCTCCAAATGTCAATTTCTAAAAACTTTATTACATTAATTGTCCATAATTTATGAGATCGTGACTATTAGTATTAAATCTTATCTTGTTGCTAGTTATTACTTACAAAGTTACAACCACTCCAGCACCGTAGATAATGATACTTCCTTTTCTAATTGTCATCACGGATTGGTGGAGTCTTAAGAATGTATTTTATGAGATCTCTTTTTCACAACGTGTGAATACCCACACATATAAGAGAAATGTCTTGTAAATAAAACGGTCTTATAAAATAATTTTTCTATTCATTTAATACATTTGTTCTATGTTGGATATTTTTATAAAAAAATATTATATTTTTTTTAATACTCATTTATGTGTATCAATTATCTCTTAATGTCAGATTCGTTGATTGTTAAATTTTGAAATTCAAATATATTTCAAAATTTGAATAGCTTTTGTCAATGATTTTAATCAGGAAATTTATGAAAATTAATGTGAATTTTAATACTATATATTGCTAGCTTTTAGTATACTTTCTTTTATAAACTTTTGCTTTAAAACGTTTCTTTTAATATATTTAATAGCAACGTTATAGATAGAAAGTATCAGATATTGTACAACTATATATTTATATAATTTACTATTGATAGGTTATAGCGTTATATATTGCTTTCCGTTCTTGATTGTAATTATTGTGTATGGTCAAAGTTTCAAATGAAAGTATTAATTGATAGCTAAAAGACAGTCACGTTAGGAGCTGTAATTTTGTTTTTAATGGCATTATGACACTAAAAAACAAATTGATTTGTCTATTAACTAACCTCACCTCAATGTATATACTTTGGCAAGTGGGTTTGACCGGTTTATATATAATATATGTATAAAAAGAAAGCTATTCATCACACCTTGATTTCAACCATTTTATGACTATTTAAAGTTTTATAGTTAGCAAATGTTTTTATTTTTCTGCTAAGGATGTTGCTTTTTATATATATATATATATATATATATGGAAAGTAGACACATTTTTATTTTTGAATTAGAAAGCTATAAACTTTTCAAAAACATTTTTTTTTTCATGCCCTTTGGTTTTGTCAGGATATTTGCTCGGTGTGGGGTTCTTGCTTCACGTCTCTACCTTCTGAATTTTCCAGGGTCAGCTCGTTTTGGGATCTGCTTGAGCTGGTGTTTTGTTCCTCGTTGAACGCTGAAGTGTTTGCGATGACATGCTGGAGTATTTGGAGTCGCCGGAATATGCTGCGCCTGGGAGAGGGGGTCTGGCCGTTGAATAAAATAGCTGGTGTTGCACGGCGTCATCTGCAGGAGTTTCAACAGGTTCGGCACTGTCCCAGCAAGAAGGTTCGTGCACAGAGACCTCAGTGGAAGCCTCCTGGTGCGGGTTTGGTGAAGGTAAATTTTGATGGGGCGATCTTTGAAGATTTAAGGGCAGCAGGTATTGGAGTTGCCGTTCGGAATGAACATGGGGAAGTGGTTGCAGCTTTGGCAGAGCAGATTCCTACTCCAGATTCTGCTTTTACTCTTGAAACTTTGGCAGCTAGGCGTGCGGTTCTTTTTGCTCAAGAACTTGGTCTTCGTCATGTTGTTTTTGAGGGTGATTCGGAGTCGTCCATTCATGCTATTAGTAAAGGACTTTTATTACATTCATCGTGGTCATATTATTCATGACATTTTATTGTTTTCTCGTTCTTTTCAGAGTTTTTCTTTCGCTCATGTATGTAGGCAAGGTAATACTTTAGCGGATGTCTTGGCTAAGAGAGTTAGGTTGTCTAGTCCTTTATTGGTTTGGATGGAGTCTGTTCCTCCAGATTTGTAAAACTGTTATTTGTCGGTTTTTTCGTCTTTTAATTAAAGTAGCCTTCCTGGCTGGTTTCTCAAAAAAAAAAAAAAAAAAAAAAAACACTTATCATCTATTGCTTCTTACTACTCACAAAAATATTCTATCTTTTACAAAATTTTCTGGGAACAGAAAGTACTATAGGGAGCTTATATCCTACGGTGTAGGCTCGCAAGAATAATCAGCAAAGGTGGCTGGACTATTATATTCTGAGGACAACGACGATTTGTCTCAAGACAGTGACTTGATCCACGTCTCATCTCCGCCACCTCTTTTGATAAAATCAAATTGTGTAATTTTTAAGGAAAATTCAGGTATTATCTCTCCTTTATTTCTAACATTCTATGGACGTCACATGCTACCCCACAAAATTATTATCCATATCAAAGGAATTACCAAGATTTAGGTAATAATTTTTTTACCTACTTAAGTTCATTTTGAAACAGTCAATGCGTAATGCAATTGAAGTTATAGGTAGGGGTATAAGCAAAAGAAATTATAGGTAGACAAATTGCAAGAAATTATAGGTCCAGGCACCTTTTTTATTACATAAAAAGCAGTTCAAAAAAAAAAAAAAAACATAAAAAGCAGGACATACACGACAAAGAAAACAAAGATAAAGCTTATACACCTACTGTGGTTGAGAGTTTTTTTTTTTTTTTTGGGTAGAAACTATGGTTGAAAGTTAAACCTTATTGGCATACAAGCTTAGACAAGTAACACATATTGATAATACACACCCATTCAGAAACCGTAGGACAAAGGATTAATCTAATTTTGGTCGGTCTCTTCAAGTTTCTCTCCAGCAGCACCATGACCTGGTTTGCCATGGTGTCCATGGCCATGGCCATGTCCGTGTCCGTGTCCGTGTCCGTGTCCGTGTCCATGGTGATGACCATGCTTGTCCTCATTCACTGCGTCAGTTTGCACAGTCTCCTCTACAAAAAGAAATGAAAAATGTTTACAACATGGCTAAAATATAATGTCAAGGTGTACTGAAAAATATATAATAAAAAAAAATAATGGATTACAAAACATAAGAGCTTAAAAGTATATACTTCCCCCACATGGAACTCATGAAAATGATGCTCCATTAATTTGTAAAACGAAAGGATGCAATGCTTCTTTCTTTTACTTTTTTCCTTAATCAATATGGATTAACAAAACTATGTACTATATCTTTTTTTTTTCCTTTGTTTATTTTTATTATCGTTTCTTGTCAGAGTGAATGCATATATTATCATTATAAATGAACAGTCATTTTACACTTTGATTGACTCAGAGATATTATAACCAAGTGACCAAGATTCATGGTAACCTTATGTCCTTGTAAAAAAAACTAGCTCCAACCGATCGAATAGAATCATTCGCAGTATATTTGCTACAAGGAGGGTCTCTTTCAATTATGCAATTTTGGTAAATTTCCCATGACAAAGTTGGTATTTGAAGGCATTTGATGCATGTTGGTGAACCTCTGTCTTTGACATAAACCGAAAACACCAATTCTAGAACAAAAAAAAGACATTTGGGCTTAAAGAAAAATAGTAAAGGCATATATTTAGCTCAAGAAAGTAGCTTACGTGCTAGCTCACGAGCTGAGACCTCGGAGGAGACGAGAAGAACCACAGCAAAGACAAGACCAAGAAGAAGGAAAGTCTTTGAGTAAGCCATTTTCCTTAGCAACACAAGAGGATTGAAGACAAATGTACTAAGCAAACACACACTCTAATAAGATTCTCTGTAGTAGTGGATTAGAAAGAGCAGTGTGGTTCTCCCAATTTATAGAACTTTGAAACAGAGAGGGAGAGAGGGAGAGAGAGAGAGAGAGATGGGACCCCAAAGTTTTGTTTGGCTTTGATGATATGTGTGAAGTGTGATGGTCAAGTGTGATGGTCAAGTGTGAAGTCAACATTGGAGTATTAAGAGTCTAATTTTTTTTTTTTTTTTGAGAAACTTAAGAGTCTAAAATTAATTATGTTGGGAGGTGAAAATGGGACCACAAAAGTTTATTTTATTTTTTTAGCCAAAGAAAATGATCATTATCCAAAAAAATATGATCGAATTGGCACGTAGCTTTGGTGTAGATTGATTGAGTCCAATTTCGTCTAGAGTCATCAAGAGCCTGTTTGGTTTAAAAAATTGGTGTATCGATTTTTCATTTTCTTTATTCTATATTTAAATTCTGAATTTGAATATGAAAAAAAGCACTTATTTTTACATTTAGTAGTGTTTGGTAAGTTATTTTGAATACATAATTTGGATATAGAATATATTATACCCAAGTTTGGTTATCATTTTATTTTAAGTAACTTTTCTCACTCACACACATCACATCACTAAAATAAAAGTAATTTTGTGTCTTCACAATATTTATGAATATGCTACTATATTCGTATTCATACAAAACGAAAAAGCAGAAAAATTGTATTTATTTTTTCTATTTAAATTCAACTTTTATGATATTGAAAATGAAAACTAAATACAAATACTAAAACCAAATCAGTTTTTTTAGTGGTAGGACTCACTAAAATCTGAAAATGAAAACAAAAGACGGTGTTTTTTTTAGCTAACCAAACAGGCCTAAACATTACAAGATAGATATTCATGGAAGCACGTGGTAAATAGTTAGGTTCAAATCGATGGACTATGATGGTAATGCATGTCGACTCATCATGAAAAGCCTTCCTATCCCATGTGCTCACACGGTCACACCTTTAGCCTTTAGTTTGTGTAAAGTAAGTAGCTTTTAATCCATTAGAGCATTCGTAGCAGATGTTTCAAAAATTATACAATTTTACCACATCAAATGCCTACTTTATTATTTTACCACATCATTTTACAATATACCATTTATCAGATGTTTTATAATTTAATTCTATACATTAAAATAATATTTACTACACATTAAAATAATATTTACTACTCATCAACACAATAAACAAATAACAAACAATATACCACATCTCTTCCGTACTGTGGCAAATTTGCCACGGTACTGTCAATGTTGCAAAAAAAAAACAATATACCACATCTACTAAATGGGCTAAAATTGGGTTTGGTGTGGGATATGTGCCAAATATTTAGCATTTGGCACATATCCCACATCTAGTGTGGGTGCTCTTATAATGGCCCAAATGGGTCATTTTGATCAGCTTAGTTCAACTATAATTGCATCTTTTATATTCAAGGATTTGAGGCTTAGGGCCCGTTTGGATACAGCTGAAAACTGAAAACTGAAATTGAAAACTGAAAAACACTGTAGCGAAATAATTTTTAAATGTGTAAATAGTACCGTGGGACCCATTTGTAATAAAAAAGTTGCTGAAAAGTGAAATTTGTGGGTCCATGAACAGTACACGATGTGTACTGATTGGTCCAAAAAATTTGAAAAGTCAAAGTTTGCAGCTACTGTTCATTGAACAGTGCATGAACAGTAACCGCAACACACAAAAAGCTCAAAATGCGTGAAAAAAAAAAAAAAAAAAACCAAACAAAACGCAAACGCAAACGTTTTCCTCCCAATCCAAACGCTCTCTTAGTTTATAAACTCTTATAAGTTGGGACTGGACTAGGTGAATCAATTTCTAGTATTGGGAATTTAAATTGCAACTTGTTTATTATATTCTTACAATCTTTGAAATAAGAAAATATGACTACAATCACATGAGAAACAGTATTTTTTTATATATATTTATAATCAACTATGATATTGAAAACCTATCCTCAATCTATATAATATTGTCCTAAGATTTGTACTCCACCGTTACTGACCTATTTGTTGACAAAAATTATAAATAATTGTATACCACCTAATTCATTTTCTTTTGGGGTCTGAATTACCACCTAATATTCTTACTACTCTAGAGTTCGGAATATGGGTGCATCTAAGGCCGGTGGCAAAGTTTTATTGCCCACAAACCGCAAGCCATGCACATGGAGGAGCCAGAATTATTGGCGTGGGAATGCGTTAAATGGTGTAGGACCCCAATGTTTGTGTGTGTCTCAACTCTCAAGAATTTGCTTAAACAAAAACCATTGACGATTCAAGTTGTGCTTTGTTGCTATGTTCTAACTCGTCGTTTTTATTTCATATTGTAAAGCAAATGTGAAAAGACATTGCCGCAAAGAGGTTGGGGCAGGGACCAATACCTTTACTGAACTGTGCGTTATCTCACATCGCTTTAATTAGCCGAAAAAGAAAAAGCGACGTAACAAATCTCTTTATCCGATGTCGTATATGAAAAAGATTTACAAATCTCCCCCACGCGAGAAAAATATAAATCCAAATTTTCTGTTCTATTTTTTCTATTTCACTCTGTATTCCATTAATAAAAACTTACCACATGTTAACATAATTAATTAAATACTATTATTATTGACTTATTAATATTATCATTATTAATTAATGATAGTATTTAATTAATTAGGTGAATATGTGACAAATTTTTATTGGTGGAGTATAGAGTGGAGTAGAAAAAGTGGGACAGAAGATTTGGACTCGAAAAATATAAATTTATAGTCTGATTAGAATCGGTTTATTTTGTTAAAATTAAAAACTTTTTAGTGAAAGTGTTGTAAATAAAGGTAAGAGTAAGACTTACATACAATACTTAAATACTATTTCTTAGGTTCTCCTCTTAAGATTTAGTTATGTGAATTTTTTCTTATAAGATGAAAATGTATTTTTTAGTTAAACAGCTACATGGCTGAATTTTAAGAGAGAACCTAAGGAACATCGTCAAAGGTACTGTGCCCAAGTTTTGTTCTAAAGGTAAAAGTTAGCTGAAATAGTATAGTAGGAACCATGAATAGTATCAAAAAGTACAGTGAGACTTATAGCATCCACAACAACTGTGGCATAATTTATGCCATTTTTCCACACCAAAGACCTACTTTATTATTTTACCATATCATTTTACAACATTTCATTTATCAGATGTTTTATCATTCAATTCTATATATTAAAATAATATTTACTACACATTAAAATAATATAAACAATACAATAAAATAATATATCTAACACAATAAATAACAACCACAACACTGCTGCCGTCGCCGCCGCCACCACCACCACCACCGTGGCAGCCACAATCCATTGCAAAACAAAAAACTGAAAACAAAACCACCACCACCACAACCATCGTCATCAACAACCCACCACAAAACCCATTAAAACACACTTAACCAAACCCAGAAAACACAGCAACTCAAACCCAGAAAACACAACCAAAACCCACTAGCACCGGTAACCCAAACCCACGAAACTACTAGCACTGCCAACCTAAAGCCACGAATTCACTTGCACCGGCAACCAAAACCCACTAGCACCAGCAACCCACGATTCCGATCTCACCTCAACGTCGATGCCCACGATCGTGACGAACACTCCGATCTCACCTCAAAGTCGATGCCCATGTCGATTCCGATCCCGTGATCGTGACGAACACTCCGGCGGCGGACCTCACCCTCACGAACTTCGCTTATTGCTCGCACGCCGATCTTCATGGCTTCGCCGTCCCTGGCACCAAGCCCTACCTCGCCTCCATCGCCGATTCCTTTGTTCTTTCTGGGTTTGTGATGATTCCATTTCTGGGTTTTGTTTTGAACTGGGAATTGGAGTTTGATTTGAGGTGCAAAGAGAGAAGAAAGAAGATTTTTGGGTTTGATTTGAGGAAAGAACACCAGTTGGGAGAGAGAGACAGATTGTGAGGAAAGAGAAAAAATCAATTAAAGAAGTGAGAGGAGAGAGAAAAGTCGAATAAAAAAATAATAAATCATATGCCACATTTCGTCTGTATCGTGCCAAATTTGTGAGGGTACTGTTCACTGTTACATAATTTATGAGATTTGGAACATTTGATAAATGGGGTTTTTTTTTTTTTTTTTTTTTTTTTTTTTTTTTTTGTGTTTGATGTGCCAAATATTTGGAATTTGGCACATTTACCACATCTAGTGTGGATGCTCTTATAAATAGTAGTAAAAATAAATTGAATAGTAACAAATCTCTTTATCCGACCTCGAATGAAAAAGATTTGCAAATCTCCCCATATCTGAAAAAATATAAATTTAGAATAGATCAAACAATATTACTTTTCTTTTGCTTTAGATGCGCAATGTCATTATTAAATTTGATCTTCTTTCTGGGATAAATATATATATATATATATATATATATATATATATTTCAATTAAATTAATAACCCATAAAATCTTCTCTTTTGTTTTCTGAATTTATCACCCATTGAATCATGTTCGAGGTGAACTTTAAGTTAAGAATCACGGATACGGACATGAGTACAAGTACAGAACAGATACGAGTACGATATAGTGACATGAGCAATTTTTGAAAAATTATAATATAAAATTGTTAATACGACACCAGTATGACATCAGTACAACACAAATACGACACCTTAAATATAGTATTTATGCTTCTTAGATTTTAAGTGGGTATTCAAAACATAACTATTTACCAGAATTCTTTTACGTATACATTGTGTAGAGAATGAAGTGATTGCACTCGTGATATCGTAGATCCATATAAAAAAAAATTGGTATCTTATAAATCAAGAAAAATGTTTCTCATGCAGGTAAAAAATATAACTTTATATTTCATGCAAATGTATAAGAAAGCTGTAATCGAAGGCCATTATTGTATATATATAACTTTTATTTTTATTTTTTTAAGGTCACATCAAATGTTGATCATCTTCTATTTTTTCCTTCTTTGCTGTCTGCCGGTTACGTCGGTTTTTCAACATTGGAGAAAGAGAGAGAATATTTTAAAGGAAAATCTACTTAAAAACTAGACCCTTTCAATTTTCAACTCCTTTCTTTTACTCTTCGTTTCTTCCAAAATGGAATTAAAGTTTAACAATTCTCACTATATAATAGGTCAATTTGTATTTCTAATTTGCTCCAAAAAAAAATCTCAATAGGTACTTAACCTACATGCATACGTCCCAACACGGGCTTTAAACCATAAGTTTGACTTTAAACCAATATCAACACGGGCTTACAGCCCTTACAGGACCATATTGTCTGTAAACCACAATGAATTTGGGATTGAGTAGGGTGGTATTCAACCACGTGCAATTACTTGCATTTTTATCACAAAATTTTTTTACTTGGCAATTCATTTTTAACTTTTTAATTTTTTTATATTCAATGATTAATGAGATTGAAATTCCGTCATTAAAAGCTCTTGCATATGGTGCAATACCTACCTAAGCAGTAATCACAATCCTTGAATTTGTATCTCTAATCATTATCTCTCTGTACTTGAGCAACGTGTTACCTTACGCTACATATTCAACAATTTTTACAGTAGTTCAATTAATAAATTTTTTATTGGATCTCATGAATCTCAGGTGGACTAACTAGTAACCACCAACATCATCAATAATAATAATTTAGGGTAAAAATATTATTTTCATTCTTAAATTTTTATAAAGGTTCATTTTTCGTCCATGGACTTTGCAAAACATTCTACTTTTCATCATTTCGTTTATATTTGTTAGTTTATATCTTATGTGGCTTAACAGAATAATGATACAATATTTGACTTGAACCAGATTATTTTATTTAAAAAATTAGAAACACGTGGCAGAGAGTTATTGACACATTGAAATTAAATATTTAGTAAGGTGGCATTCTTACGAACTGATGTGCCATTTTTATAATTAAAAAAAAATCCAACTCATATTTATGTTGAGAATTTATTAGGATTTAAAATAAAAAATTTAAACACCAAAACATAATAATAAAATAAAATAAAATAAAAAACCCAATTCAAGTTGTCCTTCTCTAGCAACGTCGGACGTTAAACCAAAACTTCCCGTATCTTTCATTTGTTTTCTATGTTTTGATAGTTTTTTTTCGTTTGTAGCATTAGCTTCTTCTATTTCATGATTAGGTTTTGGATCTTTAGGGTGTTATATATTGTGAGGCATGAACATAGACGAGATTTTCTCTAATTTTTGAGAAAACACCAGATCTTCTTGTAGCATGGCTAAGAAACCCACTACTTCTTCCTTGTCATTATCATCATCTCCTTCGTCTCTAGTGCTCTCCTTCTTCTTACTATAGTGCTTGTCATCATTGCAAGATAGGATAAATGCTTGGATGGATCAAAATGTTGAGGACATGGGTGGGTGGTAGATTCCAGAGAACAGAGCTTGAATCAGTGCCGAGTGCCGACATTGAGAGATGGGAGGGGTTAAATTTGGGATTTATTTTAAATCTTGATAAAAATTTAAATTAAAATCTAAACTATTAGTTAAAAAAAAAAAAAAAATCCATGTGTACCAATGACTCTGTCATTTGTCCATAATTTTATAAATAAAATAATTTGGTCAAAGTAGATATTACGTCATCATGAATAAAGTTTCTCTCCAAACTAGTTTGGAGAGAAATCCTAGAAACTACTTACACTCTGTTTGTTTCAGCATTAACGTTTTCTAGAAAATAGTTCATTTTCCAAAGAGCATTTTCTAGAAAACTGTCTCAATTTCCAGTGTTTGGTAACGACCTTGAAAATGAGTTTAAGAATTTTTTCTGGTGTTTGGTATGCAATTTTAAAAAAATATTTCTTGTATAATTTAAAACATTTATATTATATAAACTAACTAATGTAATCATTATAAATAAAAAACCAAGAATGAATTTGGTTTTCATACTAAAATTTTGACAATAGATATAATGAAAATTAATTAGTTGTCAAATTTTCACGATCTCTACTACTCATCTTGCTCATAAAATTAATTAGTTGTCATCTACTCTTTTTGTTGGTATACTAATTGTTTACTGTGGTCAACCACAAGTTTTCAATATTACTCTAAATTATGTATTTACATAATGTACCGTATAATATATCATCACTGCATAGTATCTGTCAACAAAAAAAGTATTTGCCAACAAATGCAATTCTCCTAAACAATTATCATTCATTATATTACAATATTATTAGTCAACGGTAAAGATTGTCCCATGTAAAAGTAATTTCGAGCAATATAGGTACTATGTTTAAAATTTTCATCTTTTACTTCATTCATTTTTTCTTTCTTCTTCTTCTTCTTCTTCTTCTTCTTCTTTTGCACTTTATGTATGAAAAAGAAGTAACTTCTGCCTGAAATCCATCAAATCGAAAATTTCTTAGAGAAAAAAGAAAATCGAGCCTGAAATTCAAAGCAAAGAATTGGAATTTTGGTAGAGAGGAATGAAATAATTACCACTATAAATTTGATCTCCTTTGCAAGTCGAAGCTATTGACCAATTAGTGAAGAAAAAAAAAATCTAATTAGAGAATTGTGTTACAGAGGGAAAGAGAAACATGGAGAAAAGAGAGAGGAGGGACAATTAGAGAGAGAGAGAGAGAGAGAGAGAGAGAGAGAGATCTATGGGAAGAGGAGAGACTAGAGTTAGTGACAGTGAGGATGTGAGGAGAGAAAAAGTAAAGGGAAGAGAGAAAAAGTGAGAAAACTTAACATGAGAGAGAGAAGACGCCAAAAAATTATGTTTCCCACAGCTATAGACGAAGGCAATATTTATAGGAGATGCAATGCGTGAGAGAGAGACTGTTTTCCAAAAAAAAAAATTTTGGAAAACAACCCATAGAAAACAAGCCTTATTTTTATTAGGGTTTTTCGTTGACCAAAAATAGTTTTCCATTGACCAGTTTTTTTTTTTTTTTGGTGCTACCAAACACTGGAAAATGTGAAAAATTATCTTTACAAAAGGTTTTCCAACGAAACAAACAAAGCGTTATATATCATTATATCGAGTGTGAATTTTGAAAATCTAACCGTTAGATTACATGTTTTTCTTATATCCTTTATGCTTGTAAATTTTCAAAAAGATCAAAAATCAATTGTTACGTCATAAAAAAAAAAAAATTAAAATTTCAAGTTTTCGTAATCTAAAATTGTATATAAAAAATAAGTCTATTGATCGAATAGTAAATAAGTTTAAGAAGTATAACGCATAATGTAATAAACAAAAATATGGCAAAAGAAACTTTCATTAATAATAATACATTCGCAGGTTATTTACATTTCAAGGACGTGGTACAACATTTTCATCCAGATCTTCAAAATAATAAGCACCTATTCCAGCCACTGAAGTGGTGCGATATGATCCTTCCCAGTTGGGCCCTAACTTCCCCCATGCTGGATTTTTTGCAGTACCTAGAACTTTTATCAATACCAAGTCTCCAGGCACTAATGACCTTAACCTCATGTTGGCATCATACCCTTACTTGAGCTTATGTTGATAATACGCCAATTGAACCATGACATTTTCTCTTCGCTCTTCAATTAGATCTAAACTCTTCTCTAGCAGCCTGTCATTATTGCTCGGAGTGAAATAACTCGTTCTCAGTGTTGGGAATCTAGTCTCCAAAGGAATCACAGCTTCGGCTCCATAAGTCATTAAAAAGGGAGTCTCCCCTGTTGACCTACAAGGTGTAGTCTGATATGTCCAAAGGACGTATGACAGCTCTCCCACCCATTTTCCTTTTGCACCATTCAATCTCTTCTTGAGTCTATTCACTATGACCTTATTGACAGCCTTAGCCTGTCCATTCCCCTATGGATAAGTCGGGGTGGAATACCTATTCGTAATGCCTAGGTCACAACAATACCTCCTAAAGGCTTTGTTATCAAATTGAAGGCCATTTTCCAAGATGAAGGTATGAGGAATCCCAAACCGGGTGAAAATATTTTTCCAAACAAATTTCTTAGCATCCATATCCGTGATATTTGCCAGTGGTTCAGTTTCAACCCACTTGGTGAAGTAATCCGTGCTGACCAGCATCCATCTCTTATTCCCAGCAGTCTTAGGGAAAGGTCCTATAATATCCAAACCCCATTGAGCAAATGTCCAAAGGCTAGACAGAGGATTAAGAACTCCCCCTGGTTAATGAATGCTTGGGGCAAATCTTTGGCATTGGTCACATTTCTTCACGTACTCTTATTCTTCCTTTTGCATGTTTGGCTATCAATATCCTTGAGTGAGGGCTCTGTGAGATAAGGATTTGCCTCCTGTGTGGCTTCCATAAATCCCTTCATGTAACTTCTCCAAGAGTAGCTTTGATGTCTCAAGGTGAATGCATAACAAATATGGCCTAGAAAAAGAGCGCTTGTACAACTTTTGGTCCTCGGACAGCCAAAACCGAGAAGCCTTCCTTAGCACTTTGTCAGCCTCGGATTTCCCCTTGGACAAGATATCCTCTTTAAGGAATAGCACGATAGAGTCCATCCAACTAGGTCCCACTCAAATTTGATGAATTTGGACCTTCCCTTTCTTGATTTCAGTAGGTTTGCACAAGTCTTCAACAAGGATAACCCGAGGCAAGCTCTACGCCGAGGAGGTTGCAAGAGTGGCCAGAGAATCAGCATGGGTGTTTCCGCTTCTAGAAATGTGCAGTAAGTTGAAAGACTCAAACCTTGATTGTAAGTGCCTAACCTGATTTAAATATTCTTGCATCCTTACATCCCTAGCCTCCAACTCCCCCTTCACTTGGCCTACAACCAACCTTGAATCAAAGAATATCATCACTGCTTTTCCTCCCATTTTCTAAACTATGGTCATCCCTACCAATATAGGCTCATATTCAGCCTTATTGTTTATTGCCGAGAAACCCAATCTTAAGGACTTCTCAGTAGTTATCTTTTCAGGAGATATTAAAACTAGCCTCACTCCAAATCCTCTTTGATTCGCTGCATCATCAACATATACCCTTTAGAATAAAGGTTCTTGCAAGGAGACCATACCAACTGATTTTCCATCCATGTCTTGCTTCTCTATCTCCTCTCCTAATGGGGATTCAGCAAACTTGGCCACCAAATCTGTGAGGACCTGGCCCTTGGTAGAGGTGCGATGCATATACTTAATATTAAAAGCCCCTAGGATCGTGCCCCGCTTGGCAACCCTTCCAGTGTAATCCGCACTCCAAAATAGTGATCGAAGCGGAAGTTGGGTTAGAACAACAATTGTGTGGGATTGGAAGTAGTGAGGGAATTTACATGTAGCATGTACAATTGCCAAAATGACCTTCTCTAGTGGTAAATAACAAACTTCTGCTTCACGCAAAGACTTGCTCACATAGTAAACTGGCCTCTGCACGCCATTATCAACCCGTATCATTACCAGGCTTACAGCATGGGAAGCCACAGCAATGTAAGCAAACAAAATTTCGTCCACCTCGGGCCTAGACATAATGGGTGGCCGAGAAAGGTATTCCTTAAGCTGCTGGAATGCCAAGGCACACTCCTCGGTCCACTCAAACCTCTTCCACTTATTCAACAGCTGGAGGAAAGGTCTGCACCTGTCCGCTGATCGAGAGATAAACTTGTTCAGGGCAGCAGTCATTCCTATTAGTTTCTAGACTTCTTTGGGATTTCGAGGTGGCTGCAAACTATTAATTGCCTTAACCTGATCAGGGTTGACCTCAATTCCACAATGAGTGACCATATAGCCCAGAAATTTGCCTAATCCCATGCCAAAGGAGCACTTGGAAGCATTAAAGCGCAATTTATGTTTCCTCAATATTTCAAAGATATTCTTGAGGTCTCCCACGTGCTTGGACACCACCTTATTCTTCACCACCATATCATTTATATAAACTTCAATATTTTTGCCTAATTGAAGCTCGAACATCCTAGTCATCATCTTCTGAGTGGTAGACCCTACATTCTTCAATCCAAAAGGTATTACCTTGTAATGGAAATTTCCAATAA
Source organism: Quercus lobata (assembly GCF_001633185.2). Taxonomy (NCBI): domain Eukaryota; kingdom Viridiplantae; phylum Streptophyta; class Magnoliopsida; order Fagales; family Fagaceae; genus Quercus; species Quercus lobata. Next base: position 8,011,427 of record NC_044911.1, on the reverse strand, counting down.
GAGTGACAAAAACTGTCTTTTCCAACCATCTAGAGCCAGTGGTATTTGGTGATATCCTTGGAAGGTATCCAAAAAGCTCATTTGAGAATGGCCTACAGTTGCATCCACCAGCTGATCTATCCGAGGCATGGGGAAAGGGTCCTTTGGACAGGCCTTGTTCAAATTTGTGAAGTCCACACATACTCACCACTTCCCATTCTTCTTCTTCACCACTATAGTATTGGCTAGTCACTCAGGATAAAACACCTCTTTAATAGCCCCAGCCTACTTAAGTTTGATTACCTCGATCTTGACAGCATTAGAATGGTCCTTAGATGAGTGCCGAGGTGGTTTCCTTTTATGGATGACAGACGGATTGACATTCAAATGATGGCAGATAAAGTTCAGATCCACCCTAAGAGTTTCGTAAGCACTCCATGCGAACACGTTGATATTCTTCTTAAGAAATACTATCAGTTCTTCCCTCTCCCGAGGAGGCAGCTGAGCTCCAACCTGAAAGAACTTCTCTGAATCATCATCTATAATAATCTTCTCTAACTCCTCACACTTCACCTTTTCTATTGTCTTATCTGTGGGTAACATTGGAGTTTTTGATTGCTACAAGCCCTTATTAGCAGAGGCCAAGGACCCAGTTTTAAGCTAATGCATAATTACAGCCACCAAGCACTGCCTAGCCAAGAACTAGCTCTCAACCAGCTCCTCAATCTGATCTTGGACGGATATTTCACTTTCAAGTGGAAGGTGGGAGAAATAGCCCCCAGGGCATAAAGCCAAGGTCTTGCTATAATGGCAGTGTAGGGAGAATAAGCATCCACCGCAATGAAGTCCACCTCCACCACCTTTAAACCTGCCTGCATGGGTAGTCTAATTTGGCTTTTTGGAATAACAACCTTCCCATCAAAACCCAACTGAGGTGAATCACAACCTGCCAAATCCTCAGGTTTCAAGTTTAGCCCATTGTACAAATCAAAGTACATAATTTCTGCCCTACTACCCTGATCCACCAACACTCTCTTCACATCATACCCCCCTATCTTGAGGGTGACCACTAGGGCATCATCATGTGGCTATATGATGCCAATCTTGTCCTCATCCGAGAAACTCAATTCCGGTCGGATTTCTATCATAGCCCTCTTCGACTTAAATTTGGAGTCTTTGGCAAGTGGTCGAGCTACTGACATCACCCTAGAGGGATGAGAGCCAATCCTCCCTAGAGCAGCGAGGATAACATTAATCGTGCCCAAAGGGGCTCTTGAAGAAGCATCTCTCCAAGGTCCCAATCCTGACTGATCCCCTTGTCCACTAGGCTAATGTAAAAATTGCTTTAACCTCCTTTCCCTAACCAACTGTTCCAGATGATTCTGCAAGGTTCTATAATCCTCTGTGGTGTGTCCTCTCTTTGTAATCCTTTGCAGTTGTTCCAAACGCTCGAGTGAGTTCCTTAAAAGAGTCAATAGAACTGGCTCCCAGGCCATCAAACCACCTTATTGCCACAAGCCCCAAATTGAATGGGAATACCTTGCACATCAAGGCCTCATTCTTGGAGTGCATAGCCATCCTCTGGTTAAAGTGGCACACATGCTCTACAGGGTCTGTTCGACCATTGTACATGGTGAATGTTAGCTGAGTGAACCGTCGAGGAAGTCTTTCTCCTTCAATCCTACATGTGAAAGGTGATCTGGAGATTTGGTTTAACACTCTGCTCATAGCGTCATTTTCCAAGTCTTCGCAAGATGAGCTCTTACTTCTGTGCTTGCGATAGCTATCCTTATCACAAGAGAAAGACTTACTGGGGGGGAGTTCTTGATCTAAGCCTATAGCTGCCATCCCCATCATTGTCAGAAGAAAAATCAAAATTGGAAGGGGCCTGTCTTCGTCATTCACGGCGTAACCTCCTTCTTAAACGGTCAATCTCCAGTTGCATGGACTTGGTATTCTCCTTATGAGAGATGTGGCTCCCATTTTTAGACTAGCTCCTGCTAGTATGGGTGGTATGCATGCTAACTTCCTGATCCCTTCTTCGCTTAAGATTGAGAAAATGATTTTGACGATGGGACCCTATGGATTCCTCCCGATTCAGGCCTGAACCTACCATAATTAAACGTTAAACTCACTACAACACAAGAAATTCCCACAGATGGTGCCAATTGTAAGGACACAATTTGGTTCCTAAGCCCAAAAGGTAGAAAGAATCTAGGCCCAAAAAACCCAATATAATGAATTTGTAGAGAGTGGGTTCGAAAACTAGACTCTAATGAATTAGGTAACAATTATAATGGATCCAAATTACAATAAAGCAAAGATAGACTGGTTTTATCTAAAGAAAATCGACCTCGACACAATCCGAAGAGATCAGTTCTTGTATATATTTCTTGAATTTGGTTACAAGCACAGTTCTTGTTGCTACAATGTTTTTCTCTTAATTTCCCGACCCCTTTCCCTTAGGGTCTTCTTTCTATTTTGTACTATCTTCCTTCTTTCATCTCTATCCTCCACGTGTAGATTAGATTATTGGTGTTGATCCTTGTCCTATCAGCACATTCCTGAAATCTTTGGGGAGTAGCTATGAGGTTGAAAATTACTGTTCAGGTATCACTTCCTCATTAATGCGGCCAGAGAGTTAGCTACAGAGCATTCAATGAGATGGTAGCAGCTTTCTTTTAAATATTATATGGCTTCCTTCTGTCTTGTGCTTCTAGGATGCTTGTGCTTCTAGGATGCTTGTCCTTATCAACAGAACCTCCTGGAACGTTGTCCTAGATGGCAGACCACACTGTCGGACCTTGGCATTGCTCAACCGAGGAGGCATTCATCCTCGGACCACCTTCTTGGACTCTTATGACCAAACCTCACATTTTCATTCACTAACATGAACTCCCATAACAGTGTTTTACCCGTCCTCGGACTACTTAATGTCCTCAGATTGGGCCCCCAACCCAATATATACATAGATACATACTATTGGGCCAAAATAGAGTTTTACCCATTTCTCACAAACTTTCCAACAAAATGCCTCATGTCTGAAACTATTTAACGATATGCCCCTATTTTGAAACTAAAAATCGAGTTTCAAATGTAAAACTCGATTTTTGGACAATCGAGTTACAGCGAAATTGAACCTAGAAAAAAAAAAAAAAAACTTGAATATTTTCAAGGAACTCGAGTTCCACAATTTTTTTTTTTTTTTTTTTTTTAATTTTCAGTTTGTTATAACTCGAGTTTCAAAACAAGGACATTTCTCTAAATAGCTTCAGACATGGAGCATTTTGCTGGAAAGTTTGTGAAAAATGGGCAAATCCCTATTTTGGCCGTTAAGTTTGTGAAAAAGTCATAAGCTTTGATACGTGAGGCAAGCTTTTTTCTTTTTTTTATATTGGTGCCAGGCCTGTTTTTCTGGAGTGGGAGTTTTTTTATTTTGTTTTTTCACAATGTTAGGTAGGCAACTACTTAAAACAGAAATAACTAAAGGATTTTTTGGGATGAGTCAGTAGTTCCCCCCCCCCCCCGCGGGGGCACTCCACCCCTGGATACAGTCATTTGCATATAAATGGGAAGCTTCAATTATCACTTTCGAATTACCACTGCACGCCCTTAGTGCAATGGTCACTCAATAAGTACAAGTGTTTGTGGAGTATGGGGGGTAAGGACTGGAGTTCAAGTCTCCAGGAGGGAGCTTCACACACATATATACTTAGATTAGATTATAATAGAAATTCTTTCTTGTAAAAAAAAAAAAAATTATGACTTCCAAATTAATCCTTATTAGTAACTTAGTCATGTCATTCATTTTTCTTTTTAGTTAACTGTGAGTACAGGTTAATTATTATTGATATATATATATATATATATATATATAGAGAGAGAGAGAGAGAGAGAGAGAGAGAGAGAGAGAGAGAGAGAGAGATCTTTACTTCTTTTGGTATTTTCAATTGTATATATTATCTTGGACATTAAGCAATGAAAGTGAAACACAAACCGTAACATCATACTCTAATTAATGGATATATATATATATATATATATATATATTTTTTTTTTCAAACATGTTTAGGATTACCTTACTTCAACCTGTTATATGGTAATTGAAGAGACTATTCATATGTAATTTTGATCCTATGACATTTTTTATAATTACGTAACTTATTTAAATAATAAACATGGTTAGTATTATAGTTTTCCTCATCATTGGTTGGAAAAAATAACTCCAAATATATTTGGAGCCAATAATTAATAATGCTTCAAAAATTTTGTAACTCAATTGATATATATAGATATATATCCAAGTCATTCACGATTCAAGTTTTCCTCGAGTTGGGTGTGTTTGTATTCGCGTTTGCGTTGCGTTTTACTTTCTACGTTTTCTCCTTTTTTTTTTTTTTTTTGTTCACGCGTTTTCTCCCTCACAAGCGGCTACTGTTCATATACTGTACATAAACAGTAGCCGCAACATTTGACCAGTTTTACGTGAACAGTGCATTTGTGCACTGTTCACGGACCCACAAATTTCATTTTTTATCAATTTTTTCATTAAAAATGGGTCCCACGATACTATTCACACATTTAAAAATTATTTTGCTACAGTGTTTTCAGTTTTCAGTTTCAGCAAAATAAGTTCTATCCAAACACACACTTAGGCTGGGTTTGGATCCAGCTTTTTGCGTTTGCGTTGCGTTTCTGTTTTTTTTTTTTTTTTTTTTTTTTTTCACGCGTTTTCATTTGGAGTATTGCGGTTACTGTTCAATGAACAGTAACCGCAATTGTTGACTTTCTGCTGTGAACAGTGCACATATGCACTGTTCACGGACCCACAAATTACACTTTTTATCAACTTTTTCATTAAAAATGGGTCCCACAGCACTATTTACACATTTAAAAATTATTTTGCTACAGTGTTTTCAGTTTTCAGTTTTAAGTTTCAGCAAAATAAGTTCTATCCAAACAGACCCTTAATATATGTGCTAGTTTGGATAGCACTTTTATTTGCTGTGTCTGCGTTTCCTCCTTCCTTTCTTCTTTTTTTTTTTTTTTTTTTTGCCTTTTCAGCCGCAATGGTTGACCCATTCTCTGGTGAACAGTGTATTTATACATTGTTCACGGTCCCACAAACTCCACTTTTTATCAACTTTTTCACTAAAAATGGGTCCCACAATACTATTCACACATTTAAAAATTATTTTGCTACAGTGTTTTCAGTTTTTAGTTTTCAGTTTCAGCAAAATAAGTTCTATTCAAACACACCCTATATATATATATATATATTTGTTTAATAAAGCTTCCGTGTTCATCGTAAAAACCTTTAAAAAATAAACAAAAGCAAAACAAAGAAAATCAATGTATGCCGACCTAACTTCACCGACAACATGACTGAAAATCAAACTCACATAGTTTACACCAGAAGTCAACAAGAAACGAAAGAAGTATGAACTTTTGATGTCATGTCTGACGCAGAACGTAAAAGGATAAGTGGATAATATAAAAATTTGCAAAATATCCATGTTACCTGTGAGCCTTCTGTCAATCATGAATAGTATTGAATTGAATCTATTGATGCACACTGTTTATAGTTATTCTTCTTTCCCTTCTAGATTTTTCATGAGAAACAGTGCAGCTCAGCAGCTAATGTTGATTTTTGTTACCATATTTTAGACATAATTAATGACTATGTCTATACCTATTCCAGCCACGCAAAAATAAAAAAGACCATACCTAGTTTGAGTGGTATCACACATAAATAGTTGCATATTTTAATTTCAACAACAATCTCAATTGTGTTTATTTATTTATTTATTTTTTTTTGGGAGAAACGTATTTAACAATTGAGAGTTCACTAAAAAAATCTAATATATATTTAGTTTAAAAAATTCGAACAATCTGGATTATTTTTAACTTTTTTTTAATAGAAATTAGGAAGTTTCGTGTGTATTTGAGTACAACTTGCTCAAGCTGGCTCTAAACATTTTGAGATCTTAGGCGAGAACTAAAATGAGACATTTTTTATATTTATGTATTAATTAAATCAATATTTATTTAATATTTTTATATTTTAATATATTTCATTTAAAATCTATCTTTCTTGTCTTTTAAGATGCAAATTGACTAATTAAATTTTTGTATTCAAATCTTCTAATATTTCATTTTCAATCGATAATATAACCATTCCACTTAATCTTTCTTGGAACATTGTTGATCTTAACTAGATATGATTTTATTAATTTTAATTTTGAAAAACTTCTTTATGTAAAAGCAACAATAAAGTTATTGGTGAGCAAAAAAGTTATTTCATTAGCAAGTTTAAATTAGAACCAATAACAATTTACCACCTATATGAAAGTGTTATGAAAAATATTGTGAATGTAACACTTGTTTTGCACAATAACTTTATTTTTAGTCGTGGTTGGTTTCAGTATGATATTTTATTATTTTATTTTGACCGATAAGAAATTAACACCTCAACAATTGTGAAAATATTGTGCCAATTTGCTGTGTTAATATTTTATTATTTTGTGAAACATTGCGAATTGAATAAACCAAAAATAATATAGCAAAACTACTCTAGCTTTATGCATAAAAAAAAAAAAAAAAAAAAAACAGCCAGTGAAACATTGCAAGTTGAACAAACCAAAAATACTGTAGCTTCAAGGCATTTGCTTTTTTTATATATAGATTGTGGGGACCAGTTAATTAAGAAGTATCGTTAAAGCAGTATTAACTGGGCCTATGTCCCTATCCGAGGAGGCCCAAATAAGGTCATAAGGGGAATAAAATGGAGAGAGGAGTAGAGACAATATGAGATAGGGCCCAATAATTGTCCGAAGACAAAAACCTTTTCGGCAACATGTGTCCAAGGTGAATCTGAATGCCTTATCATCACGGACTTACTTCGGAGTTACATCACAACTAAGGGTAGGACATTGGACCAGGGATAAGAATAAAAAGGTAGACAAATATCTTCAAAAGCTGCTACTTGCACATTAATTGTCTCTCAACCAACTCTCTAGCCGCATGAATGTGGAAGTGATGTCTGAATAGTGATCAAGTAGCCTTACAACTACTGGTTGATGGTTCTAGGAAGTGTTGGATGTGACAAGAAAGAATCCCCCGAATCTAACCTACACGTGTGTGGTAAGGATGACACCAAGATTGCAGTATATAACCCGGAAGAATGCACTGAGAGGGGAGATTGGAACTCTTGTATAATTTTATTTTGAAGAAAACCATATGAAACAAATTACTTAATTTGTTCCGAGGATAAATTCTCTAATCTTATTTGTGTCAAACCGTCTTGAATTGTTAAGTCTAATTTTTTTTTTCTTCTGGGATAAATCTAGTTCTTCTATCCAGGCTCTATAAATTCATTGTTTGGGCCACGGGGGTTTGAGCCTAATCCGGTTTTGGGATCAATCTAAATCCAGTCCCTACAATTGGCGCCGTCTGTGGGAAGAGCTTGATCTAGGCCAAAGGAAATTCGGTTACAATGTTCACGATGGAGGAAGTAGGTCCATACCAGGCAGCAGTAGGGCTGCACTAGATAGACGCTGATCAACACCAAGCAGAGTCGAGGGGTTCCCAATGTGGCAATCCACACCGGAGCCTCGAGGGGAGAGAGGGCCGTGAGGGAAGTGTGCGTACAACTCATACCAGCAAAAGCCAGTCTCGAGGGAAGAGTCATGTCTCCTATGCAAAGAATGACAGGGACATGCAACGTGAAATTGATGAGTTGAAAAGAGAGTTGCATCACACTCGGTGAAAATGTTCCCCGCCTAGCTTCGAACCGTCTTCCGATGAGACAGATGGTGTTAGTTATAGACGGAGGTCCAGAACTCCGCCTAGCGAGACTTTTCCTATGAAGAGGAGCACCACCACTGACGTAGGTACAAAAGTCCGCTTTGCAGAGGCTTGGGGAACAACACCATGAACAAAGCGCTAAGCCAAGTCTCCAAATCACCCTTCATAAGGAATATAGAGGATGCGAGTCTTCCTCGGCGATTTCATCAGCCTACATTCACCATATATAATGGTCGGACAGACCCGATTGAACACGTTAGCCATTTCAACCAAATGATGGCTATTTACTCCAAAGATGAGGCCTTGATGTGTAAGGTCTTTCCATCAAGCTTGGGTCCAGTGGCGATGAGATGGTTCAACGGTTTAAGGGCTAACTCTATCGATTCCTTTAGAAAACTCACCCGGGCTTTTGGCGCTTGCTTTATTACTTGCAGCAGGGTTCCTCGGCCTTTGGGATCCTTGTTGTCTATGTCCATGCGAGAGGGTGAGACTCTTAAAATTTATTCGGATAGATACTGGGAAATATTTAATGAGATAGAGGGAGAGCATGATGATGTGGCTATAAGTACTTTCAAGGCCGGTCTTCCAGCCGTGCATGATTTCAGAAAATCTCTAATTGGTAAACCTGTTACTAGTGTACACTAATTGATGGATCAGATTGACAAGTATAGAAGAGTAGAAGAAGACCAACTGCAGAGAAAAGGAAAGGCTAAGGTAATCCCTTAGGAGAGGAGGGATTTCAGGTCGGACTGGTACAACAATAACCGACCTCGGAAAGACTTTGTTGGGCAGTCAAGTTCTGCCAACACCCAGGTGGTTAATGCTATGTTTCGAGAGCCGGTGCAACAGGTACTGGAGAAGATCAAGAATGAACCATTTTTTAAATGGCCCAACAAGATGGCAGGAGAGCCTACGAGATGCAACCAGAGTCTTTATTGCCACTATCATCAAGATCATGGACACACAATTGAGGATTGTAGGAATTTATGGGACCATCTGGAACAACTAGTCCGAGAAGGGAAGTTAAAGCAACTCTTGCACCACTCCAATGGTCGGGTAAGCTGAGCAGGCTCGGAGATGCGGGGAGATGCTTCTTCAAGACTCCCCCTTGGCACAATAAACGTTATTTTTGTTGCCCCGGGGAGGACTAGATCTTGTCGTTCCAGGGTACTATCAGTATCCAGATCTCCAGCCGAGGAGTATAGCTCAATGTCTAAAAGAGCCAGGATGGACATCTCATTGGTTTTGGGCTTTTCAGATGAAGACAAGGTTGGAACCATATAGCCACATGATGATGCTCTGATGGTCACACTGAGAATTGGCGGGTACGATGTGAGAAGAGTAATGGTTGACCAGGGCAATGCTGCTAATATAATGTACCCTGACTTGTACAAGGGGCTAGGTTTGAAGCCTAAGCACTTGGTAGCCTACAGTTCCCCTCTAGTGAGTTTTGAGGGAAGAATAGTCATCCCAAAAGGTCAAATCAGGTTACCTGTGCAAACCGGTAAGGATGTGGTGGAGGTGGACTTCATCGTTGTAGATGTTTTTTCTCCATACACGGCTATTATGGGCAGACCTTGGCTTCATACCCTGGGGGCAGTCTCCTCTACTCTACACCAGAAGGTAAAGTACCCATCCGGAGGCCAAGCTTTGGAGATAGTAGGAAGTCAGGCTACAGCCCAGCAATGCTTGGTAGCGGTTATCTAACATTGGCCAGAGGCGGAGACCTCGACAACCGCCGATAATGGTTTATAGCAATCAAAAGCCCCAGCATTACCCTTAAATGGATCAGCCGATGAGGAAAAATGCGAAGATCTGGAGAGGGTAATTGTTGCTGATGATCTGAAGAAATTCTTCCAGGTTGGAGCTAAACTGCCTTCACGAGAGAAGGAGCAATTGGTGGAATCCCTCAGAGAAAATGTCGATGTGCTCGCATGGAGCCCATATGAAGCCCTGGGTATAGATCCGAGTTTCATTTGTCATCAACTCAATGTGAATCCTTCCATTATTTCGAAGAGACAACCACCTCGGCGCCCATCAAAAGAGCACGCCGAAGCTGTCAGAAGTGAGGTGGCCAAGCTCAAGCAAGCCGAGGCTATCAAGGAGTTTTTTACCCTCAATGGTTAGCCAACACAGTGGTGGTGAAAAAGAAGACTGGGAAGTGGCGGGTGTGCGTGGACTTCACGGACCTCAATAAGGCTTGTCCCAAGGATCCTTTTCCTATGCCGAGGATTGACCAGTTGGTGGATGCAACAGTTGGTCATCCTCGGATGAGTTTTTTGGATGCTTTCCAAGGATATCACCAAATACCATTAGCATTGGATGATCAAGAGAAGACAGCTTTTGTCACCCCCATTGGAAACTATCATTATAAAGTGATGCCCTTTGATTTGAAAAATGCACACACTGTAGTAGTTCTAACTCAGCTACTGCTCAAGTCTATACTTAGAAGCGTAGATTATACGGGGAGGATTGCTAAGTGGGGCACGATCTTAGGGGCTTTCGACATCAAGTACATGCCTCGCACCTCCGTGAAAGGCCAGATCCTTGCCGATCTAGTAGCCGAGTTCACTGAACTCCCAGAAGAAGCTGAGATGAAGCAACGTGACATGGATGAAAAGTCGGTTGGCCTGATCTCCACACAAGACGCCTCATCCTGGAAAGTATATATGGACGGAGCAGCAAACCAACGGGGGGCAGGAGTGGGGCTAGTTTTGCTATCTCCCGAAAAGATCGTCATTGAGAAGTCCTTGAGGCTGGGATTCTTAGCTACGAACAACGAAGCAGAATATGAAACTTTGTTGATGGGAATGAATATGGTTCAGAAAATGGGTGGAAAGGTAGTGGAAGTATTCTCGAATTCAAGATTGATAGTCGGTCAGGTGAAAGGGGAACTGGAAGCCCGAGATGCAAGAATGTAGGAATATTTGAGTCAAGTTAGGTGTGTGCAAACGAAATTTGAATCTTTTGACTTGTCACATATTCCCAGAGGTGAAAATACCCACACAGATTCCTTGGCAACCCTTGCCACCTCTTCAGCACGGAATTTGCCCTGAGTGATAATCGTTGAGGATTTGTGCACCCCCACCCCAGTAGGGAAGGACGTGTTTCAGGTTCATCAAGTCAACCCAGTGCCGAGTTGGATGGACCCCATACTGAAATTCCTCGAAAGCGACACCTTGCCTAAAGAGAAAATAGAAGCCGAGAAAATACGGAGGAAAGCTCCTCGGTTTTGGTTATTCGAGGACAAAAAGTTGTACAAACGCTATTTTTCTGGGCCGTATCTGCTTTGTATACATCCCGAGACGTCAGAGTCACTTCTAGAGGAACTGCATGAAGGAATTTGTGGAAATCACACGGGGGGAAGGTCCCTATCTCACCGGGCCATTACTCAAGGATGCTGGTGGCCAAATATGCAGAAGGAAGCGCAGGAGTATGTTAGAAAATGTGACCAATGTCAAAGATTCACTCCAAACATCCACCAGCCTGGAGGAATTCTTAATCCCCTTTCCAGCCCTTGGCCTTTTACTCAGTGGGGTTTAGATATTGTAGGTCCTTTTCCTAAAGCATTAGAAAACAAAAAGTATCTGCTGGTCGGCACGGATTATTTCACTAAGTGGGTCGAAACTGAACCTTTGGCTAACATCAAAGATGTAGATGTTAAGAGGTTTATCTGGAAGAATATCGTAACGCGGTTCGGAACTCCACACACCTTTATCTCGGATAATGGCCTTCAATTTGATAGTAAAGCCTTCAGGCAATACTGTTCTGACTTAGGGATAAAGAATAGATATTCCACTCCGGCCTATCCTCAAGGGAATGGGCAAGCTGAGTTTGTCAACAAAGTTATAGTTAACGGACTTAAAAAGAGGCTAGATGATGCAAAAGGAAAATGGGTAGAAGAATTGCCACATGTCCTTTGGACGTATCAAACAACGCCTCGACGGTCAATAGGAGAGACTCCTTTCTCAATGACATATGGAGCTGAGGTCGTCATCCCTCTGGAAACTGGTTTCCCAACATTAAGGACTAGTGCATTTACCTCAGACGGTAACGATGGGTTGTTAGCAAAAAGTTTGGACTTGATCGAAGAGCGAAGGGAGAATGCAATGGTTCAGTTGGCTTACTACCAGTATAAACTTAAGCAAGGCTATGATACTAATGTAAAGCTGAGGTCATTAGCTGTAGGAGATCTGGTGCTGAAGAAAGTTCTGGGAACCACCAAGAATCCAACTTGGGGAAAATTAGGGCCTAATTGGGAAGGACCGTATCGGATTACTTCAGTAGCAGGAATAGGAGCCTACTATCTGGAAGACTTAGATGAAAAAGCTGTACTCCATTCTTGGAATGTAAACAATCTCAAGAGGTATTATTATTAATAAAAGTAGTCTTGTTTGGGTTTATTTTAATTTAAGCCAATCATACATCATGTGTTTCCACATCTATTGAAGTATTAAACAGAAACTAAGTTATGTCAGGTTCCTCAGACCACAAACTTAGTTGAAATTAATACCCTATGACATTTATTGAAGTATCAAACAAAAACTAAGTTGTGTCAGGTTCCTCGGACCACAAACTTAGTGGAAATTGATACCCTATGACCTTTATTGGAGCATTAAACGGGTTTAATGGAAACTAATACAGTCTCTTGTTATTAAAATGCTAGTGCCACATGAACTTGGGCATTTCAAAGTAAAAAACCCTCAAGTACCATCCTCGGATCACAGGGTTCCTAATTACCTAGTGAAGATATAAATCCCAATAGGCCTGTGAGCATCATTTAATGTATAATTGAAGTGCTTTGGACTTAACTTTATCCAACTTTTGAACGCTTCCTTAAGTTTCAATTTATTAGAATGGATATATACATATCCAAAATATATCCATGTGATGTTATAGTCTCAATGGTTATCATCCATTTTAGCTGCCAACTATTAATGTGTGTAAGTTATGTTTTTTCTCTTGTATAAACAAAGGACAATCAAGATGAAACCACTTAAAACTAGAATGACAAAATGAATAACACAAAAATGAGATAAACAGCAACTCAAACGAATTCCAAAAAGTAAAAATGAATACTTCATTAGGATATGTCTAAAAAAAAAAAAAAAAAAAAAAACAAATAAACAAACAGAAACAAAGTCCCTTACAAAATTTCTAAATAAATTACAAAATAAAGCCTAATTTTTCAACTTAATTTGAAGCTTGGAAGTTTGGTTGGCTTATTTGTCTGCCTTCGACGTAGTTATTCCCTCTTTGTCTTTAGAAGCTCCCTCAACTGGCATGACTATAGAAACCAAGTCTTGCTGAAAGCCTTGAGAAGCTAACTCTACCTTCGGAATGGCTGTAGCTTTATCCAAAGAGGCTTCTTGGGAAGCGTCGGTCTCTTTTGTTGGTTCTTGTTGGCTAGGAGGAGGACGATCCTGAAGCAATACTTCTGGATTTGGATCAACAGTTATGGAAGACACTTCTTTTTGAGTGGAAGGAGGATTTGAGGCTCGGATTGCAGAAGGGTAAAACACATTCTTTGCTTTCCTCAACTCAGATGAAGCCTCAACCCCAGCTCGGTTAAGGGCTTCATCCCAAGTTTGGGTGCAGTAAATGTGGCATACCACTGGGACCTCTGCCCTAAGGTTTTCCTCGGTCTCAGCTACCCCGAGGTTATAACCCTTCTGCTCGGCCTCGTCCATTGCCTTCTCAGCCTCAACCCTTGCCTTCTCGGCCTCCTCCTTGGATTTTTTAGCTTGATCCTTTAGGTTTTGGGTTTCCTCCAACTGCTTTTTAAAGGCTGCCAGTTGTTCCTTGGTAGCATTCAATTCTTCGTTTGCCTCACATAGACACTTCCTCTGGTCCTTGGCTTGTCTCTGTGCGCATTCCAAGGCCGAATCCGCGCTACGGTGAGCCTGCTCCTTAGCAGTCAATTTTTTCCTCACCTCGGCAAGGTTATGCTCAGATATAGTCATGTCTATATGGCAGCCGTACGTCTTTTCCTTTCATCTTCCAATTGCTGGAAGCAGTTGTTGGTAATCTCTTCCAATTTGAAAGTATTTTGGATAACCTAAAAGGGAAGGATCAACACCATAGCCAATAAAAAGTACATGTCAGTAAATAATAATTGCAAGTAAAAAAAAAGAAGGGAAAAAGAGTTAGTACTATACCATTCCCAGATATCTTTTGTTGTTAAGGAAGAGTTCGTTCTTCCTTATATTCTTTAGCTCGGCCATATCTCGTGGAAGCAACAAAGCCTCCTCCACAGCCGAGGCTACGTGGCACCCAATGCCACCGTTGAAATCCCTGAGTGATGCGTCAACCCTCAGGGGCTCTCCACCGTGCATAGGTACTGGCAGCCAAGCTTATGGCTCAAGAGGCTGAGTGTTCGACCTCTCCAGGCCCCGTTGAGAAGAATGATTGACTTTTTGCTGCTTCGCAGCTCGTTGGGCCTCTTTCTCCCGGGTCGGACGAGATCTTCCAATATCCACCACGTCTTTCCCTTTCTGCTCCCTTCGCCTTTTTAAATCAGCAGCTTCAGTTCTAACCGGCTGAGATTGATGAGGAGGCTGGTGAGGAGCAGAAAGAGGTGATTTGGTGGGAGGGGGGGGGAATCTGAGACTGTGCAGATTTCCCCGGTGCACCTTTCCCAGGCTGATTTTCTATCAGCTCCATGAGACTTCTTTGGGGCTTCCTTTGTACACCCATTTCATCAAAATCGTCCTCGGAGTGTATAGTTTGATTAAAAACCTCGAATTCGTCCGAGGAGTCTGACAAGTCTACAATTTCCTTTGGATTTTCCTCTTCTTCCTCTCTTTCTTCTTCTCCCTCTTCCTCTCTTCTGTCCTCCTCTTCCCTGAGAACGAGCTGGGATGAGGATGCTCCTACTAAAGGAGTGGCAATGAAAAGTGGTTGGGTGCGGGGAGTGTCTCTAGAGAGCGGAACACCCTCTGGAACGACGAACCCTTGATAGGCAACGCTGATACGGCGGAGCCGAGGGTCGCGAGCTTTGATTACGTATTTAGGAACTTGGAAGGCAAACGACAGAGGTGTGTATCCAAGAATCAAATGGGCTGCTCGTAGTTGACCGTCAGCTTCGTTCACATATATTTCGGCTTGCAACACCCTATCCAAGCTCGCTTTGTTGACTAAGTTGAGTTTGGGTTTAGTAGAGCGCCTATCAGCGAAATCATTGAGTTAAAAGAAAGTTTCATTAGAAACAAGAATATTGAGACACAAAACAACAACAAAAATGTGTAAACCAGAGTTCATGAGTCTACGACCATCCTTCCACCTGGTTCTCCCTCCTCCATTGTACAGGGCAGACCATCGTGCCATTCTCCCGGAAAAAATAAGGAAGTCCTCCTTTAAATTCTTATTTGAGGTGGGAAGGCATTGAATTAGCCTTACGGCGGGATACCTCGACTTGAGGTAATATCCTTGCCCCTTCAAATTATGCAGAGTATACACCCAATTCACATCATGGTGGATCAGGTTGAGGTTCAATCTCTCGTTTAAGACTTCTATACTTCCTAAGACCCTAAACATGTTTGGGGCACACTGTGTAGGAGATAACCTAAAAAACCTAAGGTAATTCCTAGTAATAGTACCCATGGGAATGGTCATCCCACCTTCTATGAAGGCAATCATGGGAATGACCACCTCCCCTGTTTTTCTAGCACCAACCCACTCACCCTGGGCCGCATACCTCACACCCACTGTTGGTGGGATCCTATACTTAGCCCGGAAGCTTCTCATACCCTCCTCGGACTCAACCAGACATTGAAACTTACCCATTCTCCTAAAGGTTTACGAAGAAAATAAACAAGTTTAAGATGAAAACTAAAAAGGTTTTGAGAAGATTTACAGGTTTGAAAAATGGTCCTCGGAAAAAACTCTAGTATTTGTAGATGCACAAGGAAATGAAAAAGAAAGAGAGAGGTTCAATGTATGAGTTCTAGAATTTTGTGATTGCTGAAAGTAAGAGAGAGAATTGATTTGAAAAGCTATTTATAGTAGCGCAGAAGCTACAAGCGGGAAAGTTCTCATTAGTAAAACAAGAAAAACCCTCCACCGTACGATTTACATCTTACCATTGAACGTAGGGGACAGGGGCGTCACCAAAATTTAATGCTGGCACGCTCTGGACACCGAAGCGTCAGGAGCGTATCCAGAGCATACAAAAAGACATATAAGAGGTTAGGAATACAAAGTAAAACCAAAAACAAGATCGGATAAGGACATCAAAATCATCCTTTTCTTCCGAGGAGTCAAAAAGCAAGATTTTGAGGGGCTATTGTGGGGACCAGTTAATTAAGAAGTATCGTTAAAGCAGTATTAACTGGGTCTATGTCTCTATCCGAGGATATTAAACCATCCGAGGAGGCCCAAATAAGGTCATAAGGGGATTAAAATGGAGAGAGGAGTAGAGACAATGTGAGATAGGGCCCAATAATCGTCCGAGGACAAAAACCTTCTCGGCAACATGTGTCCGAGGTGAATCTGAATGCCTTATCATCACGGACTTACTTTGGAGTTACATCACAACTAAGGGTAGGACATTGGACCAGGGATAAGAATAAAAAGGTAGACAAATATCTTCAAAAACTGCTACCTCCGCATTAATTGCCTCTCAACCAACTCTCTGGCCGCATTAATATGGAAGTGATGCCTGAACAGTGATCAAGCAGCCTTATAGCTACTGGTTGATGGTTCTAGGAAGTGTTGGATGGGACAAGAAGGAATCCCTCGAATCTAACCTACACGTGTGTGGTAAGGATGGACCAATACCAAGCCTTAATTGATAGCACAACCTAGACCACGATGAACCAATACCACTCAGTTCATCAGTGAGCATCTTGTTGAGCGCATAAAGGTCTCATACCACTCAGTTCATTAGCCTAGATGTAGGGTGTGTCTGAAGCACTGTAAATCTTTTTGATCACTGAGTGAGCATGTTATTAGTGAGATTTTATTTCATATGCATTTTGATCCAGAGTGTTACATATTTTTGTTTTCTTTTTTTTGAATCCTTTGGTGTAAGCACTGGGTGCGAGGTGTTTATTTGTTTGTATTGGCCATTTACAATTAATTATATTCTCCATATTGTTTCATTTAAATAAGTAGACTTGTAAAAATCTCTAGCTTTGAGGGAATAGTTTATGCATAGGGAGTTTTGTGTATTTTTACCCCCTATTTTCTATATTGTTCTTCTTCCTTTTCTTTTTCTAGCTCTTTCTATTAATCTTCTTATTAATTTTGTGTTACAACCATGGATGAATGTCCACTGTCACTCCTTGCAAATTCACCTTCTATACCAAATGTACCACCCCTTCAATTCCAATGTGATTCCATGGTGATAAGTTGAGGATTGTAGAAGGGTTTTCTGATGATGTAGGAATTCAAGGTCTAGATTCCCTGAGTTTAACCAATTTAACCAACACACTAACATGAAGAATGTACATCTAACATAGGGACTCGTATTTGCATCACATGTAGTCTTCAAGGAGGCACTAAAGGAGTGGTGTATTAGAAAAGTGTAATTATTGATTCGTTTGGTGTTATTTTTGTGAAACAATATGCCAATTGTAAACACTTACTGATATTTCAATTCATGGAAAATTGGAAAATGTTCATTTTTTGGTTGGAACTTTCTTCCCTTATTGGGAGACAGACATCTTTTAGTGCTTATTGCATTTTTAAGCTTAAAATATGAATCAAAGCAATTGAATAAGGTGACATTGTTAGTGTTAGCTAAGGAGAATGATTTGATCCCCAATTTATATACTTGGTAGTGACTTAATGCAAACCACAATGACTTACGCAAGTCATATATTGGCCTCTTCCTAATAGGAGAAATTTCCACTATTTTCTTGATAATTTTTTTTAAAAATATTTCTCATGAGCATAACAAAGAATATGGATCGATACATCAGTATTTCAAGCTATAAGCTTTTTCAGGAACCCATATATTAATGAAATGCCATTAATTGCATAAGTTGAACATTACATAACTGTGAACATTTTTATATTACATTATATCACAAACCCTTCTTTCGGCAGCCTCTATTTTGAAGCTTTCTTGAAGTTCACTTGAAGAAATACCAAGGATTTTGCATCATTCAGTTTTCATTGTTGGCATAAATATAAATAGAAAACTGTGACCATATGTGTGCCATAAAAAATGGATTTGAAATAAGCTAGGATGCATGATGTCCATACTAAAACCCAATATTACGAACAAATTTCAAATAACAATAGAACAAAACTCTACAAGATACATCTATTGTTGAAGTAAACATGTAAGAAGTACAAAGTACAAGCTTAATTTGAGCATCTGCGAATAAGAATATTTGCAACTGGAGAAAGCTCTGGTATCCAATTTTTCATTGAAAGAACTTTGTTTGTCGAGAAACCGTTTGAATGATCCTTCTCTTGCTAGACCTTCAAGCATAGTTCTAGTTTTACTTGCCATAGGGATCTCCAATTTCCTCATAACTATCTTATCTTTGGATAGAATTCCACCAATCAATTACCTGTCACAATCCTTGCATTCAATTAGAAAACCTCAATTTCACCAATACCACTGTCGAAGTGAGCTAAATTTGATGAAATACAAGCAGGTGGCCTTTTTATTTTAAGTGCAAATATCAAATTTGTCCAACATGATACTTGCATAATATAAGCAAGAACCAACAAAGATTACTCACTTAACACATTTTTGTTAAAAAAACCAAGAAGGAGATTTCTCCATAGTCTCAAATTTACAGTAATTTCAAGTCTCAAATTTAATGTTTGTTTCATTTGTAATTTCCATTAACTTCTATGAAACCAGCACACAAAAACCCCAACCCAAAAATTAAATCAAACCAATAAATTCCAACTGAAAAACAGAGAGTACTTGAAAATTTGAAATAACAATACTTGCATTGGAAAGAAAGAAGGAAAAAAATACCAGGGGCGAGAGGTTGTGACAGTGGTGGGACCAAGAGGGCAAGTAGGACAAGAACGGAGAGACAACAGCCAAATAAAGAACTTGACATCGTGCTGTGGTGGCTCTAATTCTACCTCTCTCTCTCTCTCCGCTGCCAGTTAGACCTAGGTTGTTCTTCTTTCACCGTTGGTTTTTTTTTTTTTTTTTTTTTTTTTAATGGTAAGATCCGTTGGGTTTCAATTTCATGGGATGAGTTTATATTTTAAAGTTACACGTGACACTCATGTGACTATTCCGTTAGACCAGTGGAAGTATTAATTTGACAGTTGTGTAAAGTCTAAGGAGTAAATTGGCCAATATAAAAGTTAAGAGGGTGTCTTGGCCACTAGTTTAAAGTTCAGGGGGGTGTATAGGCATTTTTCCCCAGCATTTATATTGACCTCCTCCATTGAATCACTCTCATCTACAAAAATGAACGACAAGTTATAATGTCACAGTGTATTGCAAAAGAAAAAAAAATTATCGATTTAAGAAACAAAAGAGCTTAAAGTACATCCTATGAAACACACATGAACATAATGTTTTCATATATTGTGAAACAAATTAATGCATACAATGCGTGCCTGTCATAGATTAGGAAAATTAAGTACTCTCTCTGTTTGTTTTGCTTTGCTCCCCCTTGTAAGAGGAAATTAACGTATATTATTACTATATTTCTATAAATGGTGAATTTACATGTTCTTTTTGTGAGAGAGTTCCTAATAATTGCTCTTTATCATCAAGTCAAGACATTATTTAGTTTTTAGGTGTAGGTTATTGACTATGAATAGAGAGGATTATTTTTAAATAACCTCTCACAGTCACACTAGAAGTAATGCAAGTTTGGTTTATTTTGGTTTTACCTATACCAAAAACACCAGTCGTGGAACAATCAAGGCATTTGAGCTAAAAAAAGAAAAAGAAAATAGCAAAGTGACATTTTTAACTTAATGATGCTGAAAATCACCAGTTATTCGCACAGTCCTCACGTGCTCAAGGCAACACTTGCACAACACAGAATAAGAAGACCTTAGGAGAGTATCGGTGTGGTACCAGCCAAAGACTCTCTGAAGGTTAAGTTAGAAAACTTTACACAACTCTAGAGTGCTAAAGCTGGGGGGAATTATGCGTACCTTATTTCCTGAGAGCTTTAGGTTTTTATAGTGGTGTAGAGCCGACCTCTGTTTCTTGCGTAGGAAGGTGTTTCCTTAAGGGAAAAAATCATCACAAATGCGCGTATATTACGGGATCATTCTCATGTTGGGATTCTTATCATATTGGGATTCTTTTGACTAGGTTTAATCATGAGACTCAAGTTTTTTCCATTTAGGATTCCTTGGAGACCACTTAAGCCATATGGATGCCATATGGCCTTGAGATCCATCCACCTTCTGTCCGTGTATCTTGGATCCATCCATGTAAAGAAACTAACTGTCAGGTCTATTTAAATGGATCTGTCATCCCCAATTTTATACTCTTCAGTTGCCCCTTCACTCCAGGGGTCCGTTACCTCTCTTTGACGGACCCATGGAGTGACAATTCGACTCATCTTCTAAGAGGCACGCACAGACAGACAGGCTAGCCTAGGGTCATTAATGACGTAGGGACACGTGGCATTTCTTCAGTGGTTATTATTTTGGAACGAAGCTTCCCTTCGTCTTCCATGCCATTCCCTCTATATAAACTTGCTCATTTACCTCTTATTTTTCACTTTCCTTAGTGAATTTACGATAAGAGCACTACCGTCACCTTTGACAAACAAGCATACCGTCTACTTGGTGCATCCGTCCTCTACACCTTTTCTGGTGCTCATCTTCAATTGGTAAGTACTCTTCACCCATTGTTGAATTTTCATCATTTTTGACTTTGCATACCTGTCGTCTATGTAGATTCGTTAGTGTCTTAGGGTTTACCTGTCATGTGTAGGTGACAGATGTCTAGTGCGTCAAGTAACCAATTGTGTCTCCGTGAGGAGGCGTGCTACGATGAGATGTCCCCATCAGGTTAGAACGACCCTGGCACCTTAAGTGAAGAAAGGAATCCATCGGCCACCTCACCTTCCACAACGGATGAGGATTTGGACATGGGTAGGTCAAGGGATGACTTTACTGATGGACTAGTTGGTGCCAAACCCCCAATCCAATCCGTCATATGTCCTGATGGACTTAGGGAGTTTATAATACTACCCTTGTGGATGGTCAATGACTTCGTTTCTACCATCAAAGAGTCACACTTCAACATACTTAAGGAGAAATTCCAGATACCTGAGAACATACCCCTCTATCTACCCTACAAGTCAGAGAAGTGTTATTATGAGGGTGTAGAAGGAGGCAGGGCTCAGATTCCCATTGAGCGCTTTCCACGGTCGCCTTCTCCAATACTTAGGGTTGGTCATCACACAAATTTCTCCAAATTCCTGGAGGGTTTTTCTTGGCGAGGAGGTTTTATACAGGGCCATGTCCAACGGGGCACGTCAGTTAACGGTGGAAGAATTTTTCTATTGTTACCATTCGACTAAGATCGACCAGTCCAAGGGCATGTGTAGTTTTGTGCCCAGGAGCCCATTGCTGCGGCTAGTGTGTGATACCCCTGACAACAATAGGAACTAGAAGAGTCATTATTTTTTCATGGAAGGTGACGAGTGGATGTGTCACCCTGGTGACAATGAGTACATGCCCGTCGACAAGACATGGGGCATAATGCCCTCGTTTGGTATGCATCCGTCTGCATTTAGCTTCTTGATTGTTTTAACTTTTACTTGTTACTCTAACCGTCTTCTTTTGCAGCTCGAGACCGTCTACAAGCTTCACTTGAACAGTGGAGCTTTTTGGAGAAAATTTTCAAAAAAAACCAAGCTGTTAGAGAGGACGTGGGCTAAGTTAGTTAACTTAGATACTCTCTTCTGGTATTGTGATAGACCAAAACCCACAGTAGCTGCTCATCGATACGACTATTAAGTTAGTAAACGTAAGTCCGTTGCCCAATACTTTTGGTTTCTTTTTGTTTTTTCATTATCTAACCCCATACATCCGTCCATATTTGTGCAGAAATGGAAGACAGCAAGAGAAGGACCTACATCAAGTAGCAAGCTGCTTTGAAGAAAAAACAAGAGGAGAGTCAGCCCCCTAAGGGGACAGGTTTGGCCAACCCGTCTGCTAAAAGGAAGCAGTAAGAGAAGACTGATTGTCTTCCAAAGAAGCCCAAAAATGTCCCTGAGCATGTCGTGGGGTTGAAGGTTGAGACCAAGAAGATGGTCACTTCGCTTGGTCCAAGAAAAGGCAAGGGACTCATGACGGGCCCCGTCCCCGTCACTAAAAAACCACCCGTCCTCCTCCGATTCTAAGTATGCGTTGGAGCAGCTCTCGCCCATCATCATAGCTAATGACTATGAAGACTTGAGTAAGCATGCAACTGAAGCCATGAGGGAGACGGGGCACTTTAGCATTGCTCGGTAACTATATCCGTCCCCTTTCTCTTTTTTTTCCCTTTTACTTGCCTCGTTACTAACCCTTCTATTTTCAGGAAATGTTAATGATGAAGGGGTTAATGGGTCGTTGCCTAAACCACGAGACGGCGTTGGACCGTATTAGGGCGAGGGTGAGGTCGACGGAGGACAAGCTGGCTGAGCTGAAGGCTTGGAAGACAGTTCAGGAGAAGAAGCTCGCTTTGTCAGAGGAAGCTAGGGGTGAGCTTGAGAAGCAGACGGAGCTGTTGAGGTAGGTCTTGGAGGACAAGGAGAAATAAATTAGTGACACCAAGGACTGGCTTTGTCAGGCAAATGAAGAAGCGATACGCGAGTACTGTGACTCCGACGCCCTTTTAGTAGAGCTCAAAGGCTCCTTTGCTGAAGGCTTTGACGACTGCCTCCGTCAAGTCAAAACTTCTTTTCCAGACCTGGACTTATCCCTTGTCACTATTGATGCCCAAGCTCAGACCTCAATTCAAACCATCCACTCCTAGAGCACTGATGATTTATTCGCTGATGATGCCCCGGTCGACAACCTTCGTGGTGACGGAGAGACTGCTGCTGAAAGCCAAATCAAACCCGTTGTGGACAACACTCGTCATCCTGATGACATCCAATTTGTGGAAGAGAAAGATGAAAATACTCCTGTCCAGCAGTAGTTTTTTTTTTTTTTTGATCGACGGGCTTAAGTCATCCCCTTGGGATAATCCGTCTACTACATGGACTTGTCAAATGCTTTTTCAAGATAAGTCCCTCCACTTTATGGACTTCCTCGTGGTTGAACCTGTCCGTTTTATGGACTTACCATTGGCCATCCTTTAGGGATGAGACCCATTCACTTTGTGGACTCCGTCCACTTTATGGGCTTATAATAACCATTCATTACTTTAATTCGTTCACTTAACGGGATTATCATTAGTCATCGTTTGAGGATGACACCCGTCCACTTTTTTGGACTTGAATCCGTCCACTTTATGGTCATCCATAACTTGAAATCGTTCACTTCATGGACTTATTCATTAGTCATCCTTTAAGGATGAAACCTATCCACTTTGTGGATTTGGATCCGTCCACTATATTCTGATCATCCTCTTGGATGAACCCGTCCTATCATGGATGTTTGATTTGTGGTTGAACCCGTCCACTATATGGACATCATACTTTTCTAATCATCCTCTTAGATGAACCCGTCCTATTATGGACTTGATTTTAATTTGTTGTTGAACCCGTCCATTATATGGACCTTATTCTTTTCTGATCATCCTCTTGGATGAGCCCGTCCTATTATGGACTTGACTTCATTTTATGGTTGAACCCGTCCATTATATGGACCTTATACTTTTCTGATCATCCTCTTAGATGAACCCGTCCTATTATGGACTTGATTTTAATGAATATGTAGACATGTAGATATCATACACAATATTTCTGAATAACTCCTCTTATTGTGGTAAACATGCATGTAAAAATTGTTCTTAAAAAACCTGCCCTTTGGGCTTAAAAGAAACTACGAATAATAAAATCTTAAGTAGAAAGCAATAAACTGGAAATGAGGAGTATTATATTATTGTTCATGTTGTCGCCTACTGGTAGTATTTCTTCAGGTGCTCTGTGTTCCATAGGTGATGTAACTTTTGCCCGTCCAATGTCTCCAAGTGGTATGTTCCCTTCCTGTGCCATGATGCAATTTTGTATGGCCCTTCCCAATTAGGCCCCAACTTTCCCTAGGAGGCGTCCTTTGTGGCACCTGTTACCTTTCTCAAGACAAGATCTCCAATCCGGAAGTCCCTGGGTCTAACTTTGGAGTTGTAATGCTTGGCCATGAGGTTCTGGTACCTTGCTAACCTTTGCTCAACTGTTGCTCTAACATCGTCCACTAGATCAAGCTGCAGGCGCATAGTTTCGTCATTCTTGCCCTCGTTGTGGTTCCCTACTCTGTAGCTTGTAAGTCCTACTTTAGCAGGATGACCTCTTCACTTCCGTATGCCAGTCGAAACAGTGTCTCTCTTGTAGGCGTTCTCGCCGTCATCCTATATGCCCATAAAGCACTTAGTAGTTCGTCTGGCCATATACCCTTCACCCCCTCGAGCCGAGTCTTGATGATTTTCAGCAAGGATCGGTTTGTGACTTCAACTTGTCCATTAGCCTTGGGGTGAGTGGCAATGAGTAGTTGTTCTTGATCCCTAGCTGCAAGCAGAAGTCTCTGAATACGTCATTGTCGAACTGCTTTTCGTTGTTCGAGACCAGCACCTTAGGTATACCATACCTACAAATGATGTTCTTCCATAAAAAACTTCGCACATTCTTTTCAGTGATGGTGGCCAGGGCTTTTGCCTCTACCCACTTGGTGAAGTAGTCTATACCGACTACTAGGAACTTCAACTATCTAATCGCTATTAGGAAAGGACCCATGATATCTAACCCCCATTGGGTGAACGGCCATGGGGCCGTCATTGGGGTGAGCTCCTTTGTCGGTTGCCTGATGAGGTTGCCAAATCTCTGACATAAGCTTTGACGTATGCATGGGCATCCTTTTGCATGGTTGGCCAGTAATATCCTACCCTGATTAGTTTATACACCAATGATCGAGATCTAGAGTGATTTTCGCAGAATCCTTCGTGGACTTCTCTCTACTTCCTCGGAGATAAGGCACCTCAGGTATGGTCGAGAGAAGCCCCTCTTATATAGAACGTCTTTAATCAAAACGAAACGAGCTACCTAAACCTTCAACTTCCTTGCAGCCTCCTTGTCATCTGGTAGCACGCCATCCTTCAAGTAGGAGGCTATTGGTGTCGTCCAATAGTTCTCAGGATCTATCTCTTGTACACTGGTATCATCTATTAATGATGAGATTTGAATGAAGGATAATACTTGATGGGGGGCGAGCATGTATTCTGCTGAAGCAGCTTTAGCAAGTTGGTCGGCGTGCTCGTTCTCCTCCCATGGGATTTGAACAAATTTTACTCAGAGGCTTCTAATTCGATCCTTCACCTACTCGAGGTACTTTTTCATCCGTTCATTCTTGCATTCATAGTCGTCATTAACCTAACTGGTTACTACTTGGGAATCGCAATATATGACCAAATTTGCAGCTCCTATCGCCTTGGCAAGATCTAGCCTTGCTACCAAGGCTTCGTACTCTGCTTCATTATTGGTCGTAGGGAAGTCCAAACGGACCATGCATTCGATCTTATCTCCTTCCGGGTTATGGAGTATCACACTAGCTCCACTTGCTTGCTTATTGGAGGATCCATCTGTGTGGATGCTCCAATGTGGGATCTCTTCTACCCCCTGGCCTTCTCTAAGGGTGAATTTTGTGATGAAATTAGCTACTACTTGCCCTTTCATAACCGTACGTGGTCAATACTGTATGTCAAATTCACTCAACTCGAATGCCCATAATGCTATCCGTCTTGCATCTTCAGGGCTACTTATAGCTCTACGCATTGGCTTATCCGTCCGGACGATCACAGTGTGCACTTGGAAATATGGCTTAAGCTTTTGCGCCACAGTTACTAATGCGGCGAGCTTTTCCATCTGAGGCTACTGCTCTTCCGCTCCTCGAAGTGCTCAACTCGTGAAGTATACGGGCTTGTGCACCCCATCCTCTTCTCTGACCAAAGCTCCGCTGACAGTGGCTGGGGAGACAGCAAGGTATAGGAACAATTCCTCCCCTAACTTAGATGGGCTTAGTAATGGCAGAGAAGAAAGATATGCCTTCAGGTCTTCAAACGCTTGTTGTCACTCAATTGTCCATTCAAATGACTTCTTCAATGTACAGAAGAA
Source organism: Quercus lobata (assembly GCF_001633185.2). NCBI lineage: Eukaryota > Viridiplantae > Streptophyta > Magnoliopsida > Fagales > Fagaceae > Quercus > Quercus lobata. Next base: position 7,985,430 of record NC_044911.1, on the reverse strand, counting down.
AGGTAGGCATTTATCCGTTACTCTTGAGACGAACTTGTTCAATGCGGCTACCTTTCCATTCAGGCTCTATACCTCCTTGACCGTCTTTGGCGGAGCTAACTCCATTATAGCTTGTATCTTTTTTGGGTTGACCTTAATACCCCTTTGGGATACCATGAATCCCAGGAACTTCCCTGCCGTTACCCCGAACACACATTTGTTTAGATTTAATTTCATGTTGTACGACCGTAATGTGTCAAATGTCTCTTGGAGGTCGCTCAAGTGGTTGTCCTCCCATATGCTTTTTACCAGCATGTCATCCACGTAAACTTGCACGTTCCTTCCAATCTGATGTGAGAACATCCTGTTCATCAGCCTTTGATATGTGGCACCTGCATTCTTGAGTTCGAACGACATCACTTTGTATTAAAAGAGCCCCTGGCTAGTGACAAATGAGGTTTTTTCCTGATCAGCCTCATTCAATTTGATTTGGTTGTAACCATAGAATGCGTCCATGAAGCTTAGCAGTTGGTGTCTTGCGGTTGAGTTGACCAAGGTGTCAATTTGCGGGAGAGTATAGCTATCCTTAGGGCAAGCCCTATTTAGGTCCATGAAATCTGCGCACATCCTCCACTTTTCGTTGGCTTTCTTGACCATTACCATGTTCGCCAGCCAGTCGGGGTAGTACACCTCTCGTATGAAGTCTGCTTCCTATAATTTTTGAACCTCCTCAGCTATGGCTTTGTCTCGCTCCTGCGCAAACGCTCGCTTCTTCTGCTGGACAAGAGAGAATGAGGGCGACACGTTCAATTTGTGGACTATGATCGATGGATCAATCCCTGGCATGTCCTCATGGCTCCAGGCGAACACGTCCTGATTCTTCCTCAGGAACATTGTGAGGGCTTGACGTACTGGCTCGCTAGCCAAAGTACCTATCCTCGTTGTTCGTTCAGGCCTAGAATCATCAAGGAGTACTTCTTCCAATCCTTCAACCGGTTCTGCTACCATCTGCTGTTTGTCTATACATATAGTTTGCAAATGTTCGTCCATCTCCAGCATGGCGATGTAGCATTCACATGCTACCACTTAATCCCTTCTTACTTTTCCTACCCCGTACTCGATGGGAAACTTGATCATCAAATGGTAGGTTGAGGTCATGGCCTTCCATGAATTTAATGTAGGACGACCTAACATGGCATTATATGCGAATGAATAATCTATAACTAGGAATGTGACATCCTTGGTGATCTACTGAGGGTAATCTCTAACCGATACCAGCAGGGTGGCCGCTCCTAGGGGATGCACCCTTGTTCCTCCAAATCCTACGAGTGGCGTGTTGGTTGGAATCAACCGTTCTGTCCCTATTCTTATCTGTTGGAATGCCGGATAGTACAGGATATCGACCAAGCTCCCGTTGTCCACAAGGGCTCGATGGGTGTTGTAATCCCCTACACGTATGTTAACTACAAGTGCATCGTCATGTGGGTGATGGAGACATTAGGTATCTTCCTCCGTGAACCCAATTACGGGGTTGTCAACTCGTGCCATCTTTGGAACATACTCCATCAGCTGGACGTTTTGAACCATCTGTAGGTAGGTCTTGGGTGCCTTTTTGGAAGAACTAGTAGCCGCTTTGCCCCCTATAATCATCCTTATATCTCCCAAAGGTGGCTTAGGGTGCTCGTTTTCTCTCAAGGCGGGCTGTCCTTGTGGTTGCTCCATCCCTTCCTTACCGATGAACCTCTACAACTTCCCCTGATTGATGAGATCTTTTATCTGCTGCTTCAAGTCATAGCATCGGACGTGTCGTGACCGTGATCATGGTGGAAACGGTAGTACTTGTTTCTGGACCTCTTGCTGGGGTCTCCCTTCAACTTGCCAGGAAATGTCAGGGCCCCTTCGTCTTTGATTTGCATTAGGACTTGATAAATTAGGATGTATAGTGGGGTAAAACTTGTAAATCTTCCGGTTGGAGGCTTGGAACGTCTATCTTCCCTTCTTTCTCCTATCCTAGCCATCTTTTGCCCCTTGTCCTGCCGTGATTCCTCCTGCCTTTCTCTCTTTCTGGGCTTCTCTTCTCGAGCTAGTAGCGCATCGTCCGCGTTCATGTATTTAGTAGCCCTATAAAGCACATCCAACATGGTTTTCGGGTAATTCTTATATAAAGAAAATAGAAACTTACCCTTCCGCAGTCCGTTTGTGAACACGACAATGAGTATCTTATCGTCAGCTTCATCAATTAAGAGCACCTCCTTGTTAAAGCGGGCTATGTAAGATGTCAGTGTCTCATCCTTTCATTGCTTAATACTCATTAAGCATGTAGTAGATTTCTTATACCTATGCCCCCCGAAAAAGTGTGAGGCAAACTGGGCGCCCAACTCCTTAAAGGTACCAATGGAATTGGGCGTCAACTTGCTGAACCAAATCCTTGTGGGACCCTTCAACGCAGTGGGGAAGGCCCTGCACATAATCTCATCTGCCACTCCTTGTAGCTTGCAGGTGCATCAAAGTCTTAAAGGACTCCAGGTGATCGAGGGGGTCCTTGGAACCGTCGTAGCTTTCCACCTGAGGCATTCAAAATTTTGGTGGTAGGGGGAAGGACGAGATGGATGCAATGAATGGTGAGTCGATTCAATGGATCAAGTCGTCAAGGTCACTGGACACCCGTCCCTTAAGGGCATTCATCATGAAGTCCATTCGTTCCTTCATCGTCTGCATCTCTGCGACTATGTGAGGGGGAGCCATATCTGTGCTAGACGGACGACTGGTATCCTGTTATTCTTGTCTGCTTGGGGCATTGCTGCCTTCTGGCCCCTCTTGGTCCTTCTTTCGGTGCTGGTTCCATCCTGGTCTTCATCTTGGGTGTTCAGCGCTGCGTTCCTCTGGCACAGCTGTTCCTCTAGGTCATGATTCTGCTTGGTAAGGCATTCCACTACTACTGTGAGGGTTTGAACTTGTCTCTCCAAGGCCGTGGTGCGCGGTTCGTCACCCTAATTGTTGTGGTTATTGCCATCGAACAAGTAAGCACCATGCAACTTTTTGTCTGGGAAGTGGTAAGTATGGCTTATCTCCTGATAGTTCCCCACAGACGACGCCAACTGATGATGCCAAAAATCACTAGTTAGTCACACAGTCCTCACGTACTTAAGGCAACACTTGCACAATACAGAACAAGAAGACCTTAGGAGAGTACTGGTGTGGTACTAGCCAAAGACCCTCCGAAGGTTAAGTTAGAAAACTTTACACAACTCTAGAGTGCCAGTGCTGGGGGGAATTATGCGTACCTTATTTTCTGAGGGCTTTGGGTTTTTATAATGGTGTAGAGTTAACCTCCGTTTCTTGCGTAGGAAGGTGTTTCCTTAAGGGAAAAGATCATCACAAATGCACGTATATTACAGGATCCTTCCTATGTTGGGATTCTTTTCATATTGGGATTCTTTTGACTAGGTTTAATCATAGGATGCAAGTTCTTTCCATTTAGGATTACTTGGAGGCCACTCAAGCCATATGGATGCCACGTGGCCTTGAGATTCATCTACCTTGTGTCCATGTATCTTGGATCCATCCATGTAAAGAAACTAACCGTCAGGTCTATTTAAATGGATCTGTCATCCCCAATTTTATACTTTTCATAACTCAACAAAGTAATTAAGAAACTTTACAGGTTTGAAAAGGAACTTGCTCACGAGCTGAGCTCTCGGATGAAATGAGGGCAACAACAGCAAAGACAAGACCAAGAAGAAAAAAAGCATTTGACTTTAAGTAAGCCATTTTCCTTAACACAGGAGGATTGGAGAGAATTCACTAAGGAAATACACACTAAGACACGCTAAGGAAATTTTCTGTACCTTTGTTGGTTGAGTTAAGAGCAGAGTGGCACTCCCTTTTTATAGAATTTTGGAGATAGAGATAAAGGGAAAGTTGGGACCAAAAAAAAAAATTGTTTGGTTTTGATGTTATTTGTGAAGTGCCGACAATCAAACTGTGAAGTAATTAAGCATTGGAGTTCAATAGTCAAGATCTAGTTAGGTTGAGAGATGAGGATGGGACACCATACGCACGCTTTACTTTAGCCAAAGGACATGACCATTATCCAAAAAAATAAATGGGATTGTATGATGGCCACAATGTGGTTTTTATGCAAAGTTAATTATAAGATAATATATCATAGGATGCTGGGATTCTTTCCATTTCATATTTCAAATTAAATATTAAAAATATAAAGTTGTGTCTAATGAATGACATATCATTTTAAATTTAAATGACATTATAACATGTACATATATATATATATATATATATATAGTGGTTTATTATTATTATTATTATTTGAGTATAGCATATACATAGTTAGATATAAGAAATACAACATTAACTCTAAAATGTGTTCTTTCCATTTTCACTTGAAATGGATCTTTTTTTTTAAATGAATATTCTCAAAATTTATGTGCTAATTAAGTTAATGGCTTTAGGTAGCATAAAGTTGTGTTTAATCAATTAAACATATGTGTTATGCTTGGTTAAACTCTTAACATCTTAGTCAAAGAGTTACAACTTAGCCAAAAACTAATTTTTAAAGGTCATAAACTTAGAAATCAAGCCAAACGAATCCATTTTTAGTTGGGATTTTAATTTCTAACCTTGTTATATTATTAAATCCTTGAACAAAATATATGAATATAATCATAAGATAAATAGGTTTTTTTTTTTTTTTTTTTCCCTTTTCAAAATGATAAATGGAGTTTTAAAATAAAAATAAAAGTATGATTTCCAAAGTCTCAGACAAATATTTTGTCCTAGATTAGGCTTGTGAGAACCCTAAGGCATTAATCATCAATGCCTTAATGGCTACCAATTGATTGACTCTCTTAGGTGTTGCTCGAGATGTGTCCATTTTAGACATCGGCTTGAGAATACACCACTAACTTAGAGGTTATGGTGGAGAAAGAAGTTGTTACCCAATTATATATAATGAAGTGTAGAAACCAAATTAGACCTCTATGCATAGGTCTAACTAAAGTAGACCTAACTTTTGAAATTAGGATAATAGTTAAGAGCACTAGCAATAGTGGTGCTAAATAGCTATTTTGGGGGCCAGTTAGCCAGAAGGTACTATTAAAACTGTACGAATTGGGCCTATGGCCCAATCCGAGGATATTTACTAGTTCGAGAATGGTCAAATAAGGTTATTATGGGAGTGGTAGAAGAAGAAGAAATAAGGATTGTATATGATAGTCCAAAATATGTCCGAGGAGAAAAGTCATCTCGGAAATAGAGATCCGAGGTCAATAGAAATGCCCTATCATCCTGAACATCCTTCAAGGCTGCATCACGGTTAGAAGTCAAACATTGGATAAGAGAGGAGTAGAGGGAGGCAACAAATATCTACAAAAGCTGCTACCTCCACATTAAATGCATCCCAGTTAACTCTCTAGCCGCATTAATGTGGAGGTGATACCTGAACAGTGGTGAAGTAGCCTTATAGCTGCTAGTTGAAGGTTCTGGGAGGTGTTAGATGGGACAAGAAGGAGTTCCTAGAACCTAACCTACATATGTATGGTAGGGATGATACCAAAATTATAGTATATAGCATGGAAAGGTGGCCAAAAAAAAGAAAAGGGAAAAAACCAAGAAATCTTTGTAATAATCCTTTGAACTTTTGCAACCTTGATCATCAACTTGACATTATAACATAGCTCCTCGGATTGTGTCAAGGATAGATTTTCTCACTTTACTTGTGTTTGATTCTCTTAAATAAACAACCGTTATTGTCTTTCTTACTGAATAGAACTAGGTCTTTCATCCACGCTCTACAAATTCATTGTTTGGGCTCGTTGGGCTAAAACCTAATCCTATATTGGGTCCAATCCAAATTCAGTCCTTACAATTGGCACAGTCTGTGGGAAGAACTTGGTCTATTCTGAAAGTATTTTGGGTGCAACGTTTAAGATGGAAGAAGCAAGTCCACACCAGGCAGCGACAGGTCCACACCAGGTGGATACGAATCTACACCAAGCAGAATCAAGGGGGTCTCAACATAGCAATCCGTGTAGAAGCCTCGAATAGAGAAGAGATCGTGAGGGAAGTGTGTACGCAGCTTATACTAGTAAAAGCCAGTCTCGAGGGAAGAGCCGTGTTTCCCATGCAAAGAACGATAGAGATATGCAACGTGAAATCGATGAGTTGAAAAGGGAATTGCGCCATGCACGGCAAAGACGTTCATCGCCCAACTTCAAGCTGTCCTCTGAGGAGACAGATGGTGCTAGTTATAGATGGAGATCCAGAACTCTGCCCAACGAGTCTTTCTCCTACGACGAGGAGTACCACCATAGACGTAGATATAAGAGCCCACCACGCAAAGGCCTGGGGAATGATGCCATGAACAAGGCGTTGAGTCAAATCTCTAAATCACCCTTCACACGAAACATAGAAGGCGCGAGTCTTCCTCGACGATTCCATCAACCCACGTTCACCATTTATAATGGTCGAACAAATCCGGTGGAACATGTCAGTCACTTCAATCAAAGGATTGCTGTTCATTCCAAAGATGAGGCTTTGATGTGTAAGGTCTTTCCTTCTAGTTTGGGCCCCATGGCGATGAGGTGGTTCAATGGTTTAAGGGCGAATTCCATTGACTCCTTTAAGAAGCTCACTTGGGCCTTTGGCGCTCCCTTTATCACTTGTAGCAGGGTTCCTCGGTCTTTGGGTTCTTTATTATCTATGTCCATGCGAGAGGGGGAGACTTTGAAGACCTACTCAGATAGATACTGGGAGATGTTTAACGAAATAGATGGGGACTATGAAGATGTGGCCATTAGTACTTTTAAGGCTGGCCTCCCGGTTGAGCATGATTTGAGGAAATCTCTAACTAGTAAACCTGTTACCAGTGTGCGTCAACTTACGAATCGGATTGACAAGTACAGAATGGTAGAAGAAGACCAACTGCAGGGGAAAGGAAAGACTAAGGTGATCCCTCAGGAGAGGAGGGATTTCAGGTCGAACCGGTACAATAATAACCGACCTCAAAAAGACTTTGTTGGGCAGCCAGGATCTGCCAACACCCAGGTGGTTAATGCTGTGTTTCGAGAACCAGTATAACAAGTTCTAGAGAAGATTAAAATCGAGTCGTTCTTCAAATGGCCGAACAAGATGGCAGGAGATCCTATGAGGCGTAATCAAAACCTTTATTGCCAATATTATCAGGACAATGGACACACTACCGAGGATTGCAGAAACTTATGGGACCATGTAGACTAACTGGTCCGGGAAGGGAAATTAAAGTAACTCTTGCATCATTCCAGTGGCCGGGGGAGCCAAACGGGTTCGGAGTTTCGGGGAGATGCTTCTTCGAGACTCCCTCTAGGCACGATAAATGTCATATTTGTTGCCCCAAGGAGGATCAGATCTTGCCCCTCCAGAGTAATGTCAGTATCTCGTTACCCAGTTAAGGAATTCAATTCAATGTCGAAGAGAGTCAAGATGGGCATCCCACTGGTGTTAGGTTTTCAGATGAGGACAAACTTGGAACCATACAGCCTCACGATGATGCTTTGGTGGTTACACTTAGAATTGGTGGGTACCATGTGAAAAGGGTGATGATCGATCAGGGCAGCGGAGCTGAGATAATGTATCCTGACCTATATAAGGGGCTAAATTTGAAACCTTGAGAATTTAACAGCCTACAGTTCTCCTCTAGTGAGTTTTGAAGGTAATATGGTCATTCCGAAGGGACAGATCAAACTACCCATGCAGGCTAGCTCGGATGTGGTGGAGGTGGACTTCATTGTTGTAGATGCTTTCTCTCCATATACGGTCATTATAGGCAGACCCTAGCTTCATACCCTAGGAGCTGTCTCCTCCACTCTTCTCCAAAAGGTGAAATATCCCTCTAGAGGCTAGGTTTTGGAAATATTAGGAAGTCAGTCTACGGCCAGACAATGCCTGGTAGCGGCCAACCAACATCGGCCTAAGGCTAAAATCTTGGTCACTGCTGAGAATGGTTTATAGCAATCAGAAACTCCGGCGTTGCTCTTCAATAGACCAGCTGACAAAGCAAAATGTGAAGATCTAGAAAAGGTAATTGTTGGTGATGATCCGAAGAAGTTCTTTCAGGTTGGGGTTCAATTGCCTCTACAAGAAAGGGAGCAATTGGTTGAATTTCTTAGAAAAAACATTGATGTGTTCGCGTGGAGTGCGTACGAAGCCCCGGATGTAGATCCAAGTTTCATTCGTCATCATTTGAATGTTAACCCTTCCATCACTCCGAAGAGACAGCCACCTCGGCGTTCGTCAAAGAGCACGCCGAGGTTGTCAGAAATAAGGTAACAAAGCTCAAACAGGCAGGGGCTATCAAGGAAGTTTTCTATCCTCAGTGGCTAGCTAACACGGTGGTGATGAAAAAGAAAAATGGGAAATGGCGTGTGTGTGTGGACTTCACAGATCTCAATAAGGCTTGTCCAAAAGACCCTTTCCCTATGCCTCGGATAGATTAGTTGGTGGATGCGATGGTAAGCCATCCTCGAATGAGTTTCTTGGATGTGTTTCTTGGATGCCTTTCAAGGATATCACCAGATACCACTGGTACTGGATGATCAGGAAAAGACATCTTTTGTCACTCCCACTAGAAACTATCATTACAAAGTGATGCCCTTTGGTTTGAAAAATCCAGGGTCTACTTATCAACGGATGATGACTAAAATGTTCAAACCACAGTTGGGCAGGAGCATTGAAGTCTATATTGATGATATGGTTGTAAAGAGCAATGTGGTGTCTAAGCATGTGGGAGACCTCATAAACATTTTTGAAATTCTGAGGAAGCATAAGTTGCGTCTGAATGCTTCCAAGTGTTCGTTTGGTATAGGCTCGGGAAAGTTTTTGGGCTACATGGTGACTCACAGGGGAATTGAGGTGAACCCTGATCATATTAAGGCCATTAACAACTTGCAACCACCTCGAAATCCCAAGGAGGTCCAGAAACTGACTGGGATGACTGTTGCTTTGAATCGATTTATATCCAGGTCAGCAGATAGGTGCGACCCTTCTTCCTTTTGCTGCATAAATGGAAATTATTTGAATGGACTGAGGAGTGTGTTGTATCATTTCAACAGCTTAAAGAGTACCTATCTCGGCCGCCCATCATGTCCAGTCCTGAGGTGGATAAGGTTCTGTTTGCCTACTTGGCGGTAGCCTCTCATGTGGTAAGTTTTTTTTTGATACAAGTAGACAGTGGCATACAACAGCCATTCTATTACGTAAGAAAGTCACTTCATGAAGCCGAGGTGCGGTATTTACCATTGGGGAAGGCCATCTTGGTGGTAATGCATGCTACACGAAAACTTCCCCATTACTTCCAGGCACACACCGTGGTTGTCCAAACTCAGATTTCGCTCAAGTCAATACTTCGGAGCACGGATTACACCAGGAGGATTGCCAAAAGGGGCATGATTCTAGGAGTTTTTGATATCAAGTATATGCCTCGTACCTCTGTAAAAGGCCAGGTCCTCGCCAACCTGGTAGCCGAGTTTGCTGAACTTCCTAAAGAAGTAAATGTAAAGAACCATGGCATGGATGAAAAATCAGTTGGCCTAATCTCCACACAAGACCCCTCATCCTGGAAAGTATATGTGGATGGAGCAGCAAATTAGCGGGGATCAGGAGTGGGGTTGGTTCTAGTATCTCCTAAGAAGATCACCATTGAAAAATCATTAAGGTTGGGATTCTCGGCTACAAACAATGAAGAAGAATATGAAACTTTATTGATGGGAATGGCGATGGTCTAAAAAATGGGTGGAAAGGCAGTGGAAATGTTTTCAGATTCAAGACTGGTCGTAGGCCAGGTAAAAGGGGAATTGGAAGCCCGGGATGCAAGAATGTAGGAATATTTGGGTCAAGTTAGGTGCATACAAATAGAATTTGAATTTTTCAACTTATCTCATATCCCTAGAAGTGGAAATACCCATGCAAATTCCCTGGCTACCCTTGCCACTTCCTCAGCACAGGATTTGCCCCGAGTAATACTTGTCGAAGACCTATGCACCCCTACCCCAATAAAGAGAGACTTGCTCCAAGTCCATCAAATCAAGGTAGGGCCGAGCTGGATGGATCCTATACTGCTATTCCTTGAAAAGGACATATTGCCTGAGGAGAAGTTAAAAGCTGAGAAAGTATGAAGAAAAGCTCCTTGGTTTTGGCTGTCCAAGGAAAAAAAGTTGTACAAACGCTCTTTTTCTAGACCATATATGCTTTGTGTACATCCCGAGGCGTTGGAATTACTCTTGGAAGAACTATATGAAGGAATTTGTGGAAGTCACACAGAAGGAAGATCTTTATCTCACCGAGCCATTACTCAAGGATACTGGTGGCCAGGAATGTAAAAAGAAGCACAAGAGTATGTTAAAAAATGTGATCAATGTCAGAGATTCGCGTCAAACATTCATCAGCCTGGAGGAGTTCTTAATCCTCTTTCTAGCCTTTAGCCTTTTGCTTAGTGGGGCTTGGATATTGTAGGTCCTTTCCCTAAGGCAGTAGGAAATAAAAAGTATCTGCTGGTCGGCACAGACTATTTCACTAAATGGGTCGAAGCTGAACCTTTGGCTAATATCAGAGATGTGGATGTCAAGAGGTTTATCTAGAAGAATATCATTACTTGATTCGGGGTTCCCCATACTCTCATCTCGGACAATGGCCTTCAATTTGATAGCAAAGCTTTTAAGAAGTACTGTTGTGATCTGAGAATAAAGAATAGATATTTCACTCCAGCCTATCCATAAGGAAATGGGCAAACTGAAGCTGTCAATAAGGTTATAGTGAATAGGCTTAAAAAGAGGTTGGATGATGCAAAGGGAAAATGGGTGGAAGAATTACTACATGTCCTTTGGACGTATCGAACAACACCTCGCCAGTCAACAGAAGAAACCCCATTTTCAATGACGTATAGGGCTGAGGCTATAATTCCTCTGGAAACTGGTTTCCCAACGTTGAGAACAAATGCATTCACTTCGGACGGCAATGATGAGCTACTAGAAAAGAGTCTAGATTTGATTGAAGAACGGAGAAAGAATGCAATGGTCCAATTGGCCTACTACCAGCACAAGCTCAAACAAGGTTATGATACCAATGTAAAGCTAAGGCCGTTAGCCCCAAGAGATTTGGTATTAAGAAAAGTTTTGGGTACTACCAGGAATCCAACTTGGGGAAAGTTAGGGCCTAATTGGGAAGGACTGTATCGCATCACTTCGGTGGCAAGAATAGGTGCGTACTATTTGGAGGATCTAGATGAAAAAACTATACTCCATCCTTGGAATGTAAACAGCCTAAAAATGTATTATTATTAATAAAAACAGTCCTGTTTAGTTCCATTTTAATTCATTCCAATCATGTATCATGTGTTTCCCTATGAAAGCTCGAAAATATGTTAAAAACACAAAAGTTGTTTAGACCCCCAATTAAAATTATAGCTAGATTGCTTTTACTCTAACTTATTTAAGTGTGGAAACAAGAGTAAATGAAGTGCAATAAACCGATACTACTCTAGTGCATAAACATGAACAACAAACATTAAAAGTAAAGCACAAGAGTAAGGGAAGAGGGAATGCAAACACAAATAACACGTTGATGTGTTATCGAAGAGGAAACTGAAGAACTCAGCGAAAAACCTCTCTACCGCCCTCCAAGTGGTAATCGATCCATTAGACAATCAATTGGGATACATGGGTTAGCAAGAGACCCTCCAAGCCTAATCTACCCGCTGTACCTAAGCCCTCCAAGCTTCTACTCCAACAAGGCTTCTCGAAACCGTGTCTTGTCTAACTCTCCGGATCCTGCAACAAGCTTCATGTTGCATCTGCCAACCTTGGCATCTTCCAATGCTTCCCAGCAACACCAAAAAAACACTTACTACACTTTGAAAAGGTATGGATTGTGTTTGGGTACAAATCTCCTCTCAAGGTATGATAATGGGAGAGGGAAGGAGAAAATGCTACAATTAATTCTCACTAAGGATGAGTAGCTCTCTCTCAAAACGATGGGTGCGTGTGTTGTAGAAAACCTATTTAGGGTTTTTCTCTCTGAATGGTCTCACTTACATTTGTGGGCAATGAAGGTATATATAGTATAGGTGAAGGGTAAGGAATTCACACATAAAATCCTCTAGGCAGAATGTTTCATGATTGTCTTGTGGGAAGGCCTTACCTGCGAGACACTCGTGAAAACGACAGCCTGGCACGACTCTTCAGTTTCCAGTCATGTGCTCCTCACATGCTCTTTCGCGGCTTAGCTTCTCGCGAGCCTCTCGCGAAATCCACTGATTCCTCATTTAAGCTTGAGTCTTCACCAACTTAATACTAAACCTAATACAATAAAATTCCACAAAATACAAGGAACAAAATTAGAGCAATTACAACACTTTTTGTCATGGAATAAAGCCAACATAAAACATAGTTGTAAAATCACAACTTTACACCCTATCTATTGAAGTATTAAACAGAAACTAAGTCATGTCAAGTTCCTCGGACCACAAACTTAGTAGAAATTAATACCCTTTGACATCTATTGAAGTATTAAACAGAAACTAAGTCATGTCAGGTTCCTCAGATCACAGATTTAGTGAAAATTAATACCCTTTGACATCTATTGAAGTATTAAACAGAAACTAAGTCATGTCAGGTTCCTCAGACCACAGACTTAGTGAAAATTAATACCCTTTGACATTTATTGAAGCATTAAACAGAAACTAAGTCGTGATAGGTTCCTCGGACCACTGACTTAGTGGAAATTAATACCCCTTAACTTCTATTGAAGTATTAAACAGAAACTAAGTCATGATAGATTCTTCGGACCACAAACTTAGTGGAAATTAATACCCTTTGATATCTATTGAAGTATTAAATAGAAACTAAGTCATGTTAGGTTCCTCGGACTATAAACTCAGTGGAAATTAATACACTATGACACCTATTAAAGTGTTAGTCAAACATTAACTCAAGCATTTAAAAGAAGCAAACTCCTGATTTCCTCTCTTGGATCACAAGGTTTGTTATCACCCAGTAAAGATGTAAACCGAAGTAAGCCCATGAGCATCACTTAAAGCATTTTAGAGTGCCCTGGACTTGGCTGTTGTTTGATCAAACGTTTGAATATTTTCTTAAAATTAAAAAACTTGTTAGAATTGATAGATTCAAAGTATGTCTTAATAGTACTACAGATTTAATAGTTTTGATCCACTCCGATTACCAATTAAAAGTATGTATAAACTTTGTTTTCCCTTGTGTAAACAACTTTGCACTTTTATGGCATATGGTTATGATCAAACAAAGAACAGTCAAAATGAAAATTACATAAATGAAGAAAATAACCCATACAAATTGGAGAAAGTAAAATGCCTATTTCATTAAAACATGTCTTAGGAAAAAGAAATTTCATTATAGAAATTGTAACTACATTACAAAAATGAAGATTCATTGTTTCAATTTTATCTGAAGCTTATCCTTGGAGGTCTTGCTAGCTTGTTTAGCTATTTCAGTAGGAATCACTTTTTCTTTCTCTTTAGGGGCTTCCTCGGCAGGCATGGTAATTGAAGCTAAGGCTTGTTCAAAACCTTGGGAAGCTGCCCCATTTTGTGGAACCTCTGCAGCCTTATCCAAGGATATTTCCTTAGGAGCTTCAGGTTCTTTTGCTTGCTCCTGCTGACTGGGAGGAAGAGGATCCTAAATTTGTGTTTCTTCAGTAGGGTCAGCAACTGTAGAGGTAGCTTCACCTTGAATGGAAGGAAGGTCCGAGGCTCGGATGGCTGCTGGGTAGTAGATGTTTTCTGGTCTTCTTAGCTCAGAAGAAGCCTCAACCCCAGCTCGGTTGAGGGCTTCATCCCAAGTCTGAGCACAATAGGTTTGACACACGGCAAGGACCTTTGCCCTAAGGATTTCCTCGGTCTCGGCTACGCCGACATCTTAATCATGCTGCTCAGCCTCATCCCGAGCCTTCTCGGCCTCCATTTTTGCCTTCTCAGCCTCATCTTTCAACCTCTCGGCTTGATCTTTAAGCTTTTGGGGTTCTTCTAATTTCTTCTGGAGGGCGGCTATTTGCTCTTTAGAAGAAGCCAACTGTTCCTTGGCATCACGCAGGAGCTACCTCTGATCCTCGGCTTGCTTCTGAGCGCCCTCCAGAGCTGATTTAGCACTTTTTCTGGCCCTTTCCTCCTTAGTCAGCTTATTCCTTAAATCTTTATTGGACTGATTGGCAATGTTGAACGACTCCACAGCTGCTACACGCCTATTCCTCTCGTCGTCCAACTACCGATAGCAGGAATTGGTTATCTCCTCAACCTTGAAAGTGGCTTAGACAACCTGAAAGAAAAGGGTTAGTCACCTTACAAATAAAAATTAAAAATTAAAATTAAAAAAAAAAAAAAAAGGGATAGCATCATACCATGCCCAGATACCTTTTGAGGTTAAGGAAAACCTCATTCTTCCTGATAGACCGCAACTTAGCCATATCAGTGGGGAGTAATAAAGCCTCCTCCAAAGCCGAGGCCATATGGCACCCAGCACCTCCATGGAAATCCCTGATGGATGCATTACCCCTCAAGGGTTCACCATTAAGCATTGGAGCTGGAAGCCAAGCTTGAGGCTCAGGTAGCTGATTATCTCCCCTCTCTAAGCCTCTCTGCCATGTTTGGCCAGTCTTTTGCTGCTTTGCAGCTCGTTGGGTCTCATCTTCATGCACAGGGCAAGACCTCCTTGCCTCCACTACCTCCTTGCCTTTTTGCTCTCTCTTTCTTTTCGGGTTAGCAGGTTCAGGTTTGGATGGCAAAGACAGCTGAGGAGGAGGAAAAGGAGATTTAGGAGGAGAAGGGGGAAGTTTGGGCTGAGTGGATTTTCCCGGTGCATCTTTTTCGGGCTGGGACTCTATTAAGTCCAGCAAACTCCTTTGGGATTTCCTTTGGATACCCATTTCATCCAAGGGGATGACATCTACTTGTTGCTGGTTGTCAAGGTCAGCCGATGTACTCTCGGGAGATAGAGGTCAGTTGAATACCTCAAATTCGTCAAAGGAGTCTAACAAATCTACAATCCCCTCTAGGTTTTCTTCTTCTTCTCTTTCTTTTTCTTCCTCCTCTTCCTTAAGAACGAGTTGGGATAAGGATGCTCCTACTGAAGGGATGCCCACAAAGAGTGATTGAGTAAAGGGTGTACCCTCAGGAATTGGAATACCCTCAAGAATGATAAATCCTTCGTAGGCTACACTAATACGGGGGAGACGAGGATCATTGGCTTTATCACACACTTGGGGGCTTGACATGCAAAGGAGATGGGTGTGTACCCAAGGATTACGTGCGCTGCTCGTAATTGACCGTCGGCTTCGTTTACGAACACCTTAGACTGTAGAATTCTATCTAGGCTTTCTCTGTTGACTAAGTCGAGCCGAGGTTTGGTAGAACCTCTGTCTGCAAAATCATTAAAATGGAAGAAAATTTTGTCAGAAGTAGAGATAGTGTGAAATAAAAGAGAAATATAAGCCAAGGTGCATAAATTTACGACTGTACCCCCACCTGGTGTTCCCTCATTAGTCGGACAGGGTAGGCCATCATGCCATTCCTCAGAAAAGATTAAAAAATCCTCCTTTATCCCTTTGTTTAATGTAGGGAGGCATTGGATTAACCTTACTTCGAGATACCTTGACTTAAGGTAATATCCCTGCCCCGTCAAATGGTGTAGGTTGTATACCCAGTTCA
The DNA here is from genome assembly GCF_001633185.2 of Quercus lobata. Classification (NCBI taxonomy): domain Eukaryota; kingdom Viridiplantae; phylum Streptophyta; class Magnoliopsida; order Fagales; family Fagaceae; genus Quercus; species Quercus lobata. The sequence goes on along the minus strand of NC_044911.1, from coordinate 7,969,724 downwards.
CATCAAGGTGGGTCAAATTCAAGTTCATTCTCTCATTTAGGGCTTCTATACTCCCTAATACCCTGAACATATTTGGGGCGCATTGTGTGGGAGATAGTCTAAAAAACCTAAGATAGTTCCTCGTGATATTACCCATTCCCCTTGGGCAGCGTATCTCATGCCCACTGTTGGTGGGATCCTGTACTTAGCCCTAAACCCTTCTCTATCCTCCTCGGATTCAACTAAATGCTTGAACTTACCCATTTTTTAAGAAGTTTTGAAGAGAAATTAACAAGTTTGAAATGAAAACTAAAAGGGTTCGAGGAAACTTACAGGTTTGAAAAGAATGTCCTCGGACAAATTTTTAGTATTTGTAGATGCACAAGGAAGTGAGAAAGAGTGACAGGTTCAATGTATGAGCTCTAGGACTATGTGATTGTTGAAAGTAGGAAAGGGAATTGATTTGAAAAGCTATTTATAGTGGCACAGAAGTTACAGGCGAGAAAATTCCCATTCGTAAACCCAGGAAATCCTCCACCGTTGGATTTGCATCCTACCGTTGAATGTGGAGGACAAGAGTGCCGCCAAAATTTAATGATGACACGCTCTGGACGCCGAAGCGTTAGGAGCGTGCCTTGAGCAGGTAAAAAGACATTTGGGAGTTCGGGTAGATAGGTTATAACCCTAAACGAGATGTGCTGAGGATATCAAAATCCTTCTTTCCTCTTGAGGAGTCGAAAAGCAAGATTTTGAGGGGCTATTGTGGGAGTCAGTTAGCTAGAAGGTACTATTAAAACTGTATGAATTGGGCCTATGGCCCAATCCGAGGATATTTACTAGTCCAAGAATGGTCAAATAAGGTTATTATGGGAATGGTAGAAGAAGAAGAAATAAGGATTGTATATGATAGTTCAAAATACGTCCGAGGAGAAAATTCATCTCGAAAATAAAGATTCGAGTCAATAGAAATGCCCTATCATCCTGAACATCCTTTAAGGTTGCATCACAGTTAGAATTCAGACATTGGATAAGGGAGGAGTAGAGGGAGGCAACAAATATCTACAAAAGCTGCTACCTCCATATTAAATGCATCTCAGCTAACTCTCTGGCCGCATTAATGTGGAGGTGATACCTGAACAGTGGTGAAGCAGCCTTACAGCTACTAGTTGAAGGTTCTGGGAGGTGTTGGATGTGACAAGAAGGAGTTCCTAGAACCTAACCTACACGTGTATGGTAGGGATGATACTAAAATTATAGTATATAGCATGGCAAGGTGGCCTAAAGAAAGAGGAGGGAAAAAACTAAGAAATCTTTATAATAATCCTTTGAACTCTTGTAACCTTGATCATCAACTTGACATTATAACATAGCTCCTTGGACTGTGCCGATGATAGATTTTCTCACTTTACTTGTGTTTGATTCTCTTAAATAAAAAACTGTTATTGTCTTCCTTAGCGAATAGAAATAGTTCTTTCACCCACGCTCTACAAATTCATTGTTTGGGCTCGTTGGGCTAAAACCTAATCCTATATTTGGTCCAACCCAAATTCAGTCCTTACAGCTATATAACTATTATTATCACCACTAAATATCAAAATGTACCCTATAATAATGGAGCCAAAGCTATATTTTGTGGCTCCACAGCTACAGTGCACAGCTAGCTGTGCACTGTAGCTAAAAGGTTAAAAAATTGCATTCACACTGCTTTTGTCTCTCTCCTCGCTACCTCTCCGTGTCTCTCCCAATGTCCACCATGCGTTCACACTACTTTTGGTTGTGGTTGTGTTTTGGTGGTTGAATGAAATATTATTTTATTGTAGTGTTTATATTATTTTATTGTGTTAAAAGCTAAAATAAAACCATTGTTGTTGGATGTGAGAATGTAAAATAGATAAAGTGACTTTTTGTGGTGCTAAAAAGCTAACAATTTGACTCCATTGCTGTGGATGCTCTAAGTCCACCGAATCCAAGGATCAGCCTCCATTTATATCAGTTAGGCCTTGTTCAAATAAAGATCTAACTAAACTAGATCCCTCCTAGAGCATACGTGGGGATCACAGAATCTAATTCATGCATATAGGCCACACAGATCATACACTGGGGGTTTATTGACCTAGTTCTAAGGGGCGTCTGGTTTGCCGTGATTTTATATTACACCGTAATATTACATTATTGTAATCTTACATTAATGTAATCTCAATGTAAGAATATAACATTACATTGTTTAAGAATGTGATAAGATTAAGATGATGTGATATATTTTGTAATTTTAGATTATGGTAATGTGAGAAAAAATAAAATAAACCAAAAACATTAATGTCACATCATCGTAATATGTATCACATCAAGGACATATAACAGCAAACCAAACGCTCCCTAAGTTTGAAAATTTGGATTTTTATTCAAAATGACAGGTAGTTGCGCTACAATTATTAACTCAAAAGAAAATAAAAATTGTTATAACTAGTGAACATGCATAAGCCTATAGAAGTCTGTGTGCATATTTTCAACACATTCAATTAAAATAAATAAAGAAAAAAAAAACTCAAAGATAAAACTTGAATAACACAAAAATAATTAAGTTTATAATCTGACAATTAATTTTAATATTCTACTAGTTTAATAATTAATTCCACGAAAGAAGGGAAAAAAGGGGCACATACATGTTATACATTAAACATGGAATAATGTTAAACTAGGTGCGCTTCAAATTAGATTAGATTTTTGTTGAAAACTTGTTTGTTTATTTGCTGAAAGCTAGCAAAATTATTGTTGTACTTAAAAAATGAGATTTTTTAAAAGTTTTATATAAGCAAATAAGCTAAAAAGTCAAAAGAAAAAAACTATGCAAAATCATACAATAATACAATTTTAAGAATAAAATATAAAATACTAGGTAAAAAAAAAATTATATTCTTAGTGTATATTCTTAAGCTTGTTTCTCATATACGAGATTTTTATATATCATTTAGATAACTTCTAATTTACTTAGTATTCTCAAAAAAAAAAAAAAAAAAAAGAAAAAAAGAAAAAGAAAAGTTAACTTCCAGTTTACTTGTTCTCCCACGCTTTGCATGCAAGAGAAAATTCCCTAATAGGGTGATCATCACATGGAAAACAGTGTTATAGTTTAATACGTACGAACTAGTAGTAGGTTAGTGTGATATATGGTATGGTGGTTAAAATTCATATATATAAACAGTAAAAAAATCTCAAATATTTAAAATTGAAGAATAAAATAGCTAATAAAAAAAAAAACCTTAAATTATATGATAAAAGCCTATTGCTAATTAAAACCCGACCCGATTTTTTTAATTATCAAAATTAAAGTACGGTAGACCATTAAAATATGTAATTTTTTAACATTTTAAAAATAAGATTCCAATTCAAGTAATAATTTAAACTTCTTCAAATTTAAGTATTAAAGCTTCAATTATAATAAAACTAGCTTGTAACCCATATTTACGCATGAACATGTTCAATTATAGCGGTACTATTAATGTTATATATATATATATGGGTCAAAAACATAAAAACAAACGAACTACTCGAGTGTTCTTGATCTACACAATTAATTTAAGACAGGTGAGAGATGGAAATCTACAATGGGAGAACTAAACAACTAATCAAAGATGAAAATGACTAAATAACTACTTATATATATATATATATATATATGGAAAGGGTTTTCCCTTACAATGATTCAAAGGGATGAACACTTGTGGAAACTCTTCTCACTTTCTCTCTCTAGTTCCTCTCTCAATTTTTCTGAACCCCTACCTTCTTGCCCTTCTCCCCCTTTTAAAGCCCACCTCCTTCTCCAATTGTCCGGCCCTTTAACTGGATTTTTGGGAGATACTTGTCCCATCAACACTCTTCCCTGCCATTTCTAAATCATGAAGGTAGATTTTAGGGTGCCCTCCCTGTTCAGGCCAATCAATCAACATTTAATGCAGCTGACATTAGGTAAGAGAAGTTTTAAATGTGGAGATGACTATTGCATTGGGTTCTGTATTTTTCTTGATGTGTTCCCGTGGTGATCAGATGGAGAGAGGATTCTTCAGCAACATAGGTGGGCACTCCCCAGTTGGATCGCACTTCCTCCAGAACATGGGCTTCTCGGATCTTCTCAACATTATCTTCAGAAGGCTTATTCCCAACAGTGGGCTCCTTTTGTACCTTGTTGGTATTTGGGTTGGGCCCTTACCATAGAAGGGACTTCTTAGTTTTCCTTCCTTGGGCTAAGGTCTTCAAGGTGGGCTCAAGTCCACTCCCCCACAATATCCATTTGATATTCACATAAATAACATAACATATTAAAAAATAAAAAGGAAAGAAGAGAAAAGGAAAAAATACCTTAGAGTTTTTCCAAGAAGTAATGAAATGTAGATCTAACTTTGAATCTGAAGCACAACTGTCAAATGAAGATATAAGATTTGAAGCAGATTGACATAAATTAGAAGTATATAATAGCATTTTTTGTTATTATTTAAAGAACTATTACACTAGTTCATTTTCTTATGTGACACATACATAAACAATGAATGAGACACAAAGATAGATATTAACAATGAATGGGACACACATTTTTGTAGGGTTCTCATCTTAAGAATAGTTGAGTAATAAGTATATTGTATTGAGATTGAAGCAATGTCATTATTGTGGTACACCAAAATTAAGAAAGTTCAATTGGACACTTGGTGCATTAGACTCCAATTGAAAGTCAATTTGGATTTAAATTGAATTTTCTATAAGCACTTGGCTTTATAAATATGTGTTTGTGTGTGTGTGGAAGTACCACTATAATTGAACATGTCCATGCATAAATACATATGTGAAAATACATATGGATTATGGGTTATATAGCACTTGGCACTTGGCTTGAGTTTCTAGGCCATCCTCGTTTCCCCTACGTGGCTAGGCCTCTCCATCGTTGAAGGTGAGTAGAGTTGGCCTCCTCGGCTCCACTTGTCATAGTTTGAACACTATTCTCAACAAAAATGAATTAAAATTAAATGGGTAACTACAGTGTTACAATGCATTTAAAAAATATAAGAGCTTGAAGTACTTCACATGAAAATCCCTTATTTTTTAAACAAATATAAAAGTGCATTTTCATTTTGCATGTTTAATCTGTAAGGATAGGAAAATGAAGTAGTCTCTTCTTGGATTTTTTTTTTTTTTTTTGGTTTTCTTTGTCCCATTGTTAGTGGAGTGGAAACGTAATATTGACCATGGTTGCAAGGATTTTTGGCAGTATATTTGCTACGTACAGAGCCGCCTCACACTCACACATGCAACTATATATCCAAAATTTGGTGCATATATTTTCCGCAATATGTTGGCCACGTAATTTAACATCGTTTGGTATTTAAAGACATCAATTAGGTGGATGCACCTAATGTAAACCTAATACACCAATTGCAAAAGTTGACAGACATTTGAGCTAATTATACATAAAATAGCAAAGGCACATACTTAGCCCAACAAAGAAAGAAACATGGGTTTGAAAATACTAGTCACAAATTAAGAAGAATATATGGGGTTCTCATGAAGGCGGTGATTATATGGAGGAAAATTGTAGAATGATTAGAATGGCCTAAATGTTCAAAAGACCCTTCTATTTATAGAAATATTTAGTATTTACACCGCCTCATGAGTCATAACCCTAGAAAGGGTTGTGTGTCCCTCAAAGGTCATATCTTTTCACCAAACTATATAATCGTAAGTGAATCAAATCATCCTTTCATGGGTACAATTTACTACATAAGGATGCATCATATTATAGTATAATCATCATTCTCGGTATATTTACATATTCCATTTGACCACACCATATATAATTCGCATGTGATTTGTCATAGTCAACATGATACCATGGCTTCAATATTCGCTCTCATTCTAACTCTCATTTGTGATAAAACATAGATTGACCTCAATGAATGACTTCTCTATGTGTGTTCATGTCACTCCCAAAATTGACCACTTTCGTTATGGATGACTTCCAATTCTCTCTCTTTCAAGAATACAAAATTGGTTAATTACTAATGGTTATTAATAAACGGAAGAAAAATGCTAGGATCACAAAAAAGTTCATAACTTTTGTCATGTAGCGAGTTTTAATTGATACATGAAGTTAAAGGGGAAGGTCTACACCTTCACTAGTCATAACTTGTCGCGTGTCGAGTTGCAGCAAAAGTTGCTGACTTTTTTGTGGTCCTATTATTATCTAAATGGAATTATGGCCAAAAATGTAGCCCATACCCTCTACCACAATCAACAATTTCAATATCACTACTTTTGTGTGCTAACCTAGCTATGCTGCAATTTACATCGAGTACGTCCTTCACTACCAAAAAAAAAAAAAAGTCTATAACTGCATTTTTGTAGTGCCTCTGAAGACGAAGGAGCAGAGGTGAATAGAGCGGTAGAAGCTGGAGGAGCTGCTGTCTTTGTCTGGGGCTGCCTCAAGCGAAGCTATGCAATACTTCGCTTAACGGTAATGGCGTCAATGGTACACATGAACGTGAAGTGGGGAGACTCGGGATAGGGGACAAAAATGTGGCGAAGGAGCCGCATGATAGCCAAAGGAAAAATGAGCTTATCACGGGTCGCCGTATCCTTATAGACATCTATAAGAGAAAGTATAAAATGAGAAGGGAAATCAATAGAAAGATCCTCAATGAGGGATAACAAAAACCGAGCACGAAGCTCTGTGATAGTGTTATAGTGAGACAATGGATGGAGAACAAATGTCATCACCATGTTTAGGATTCTCGGACCTTTAGCAAAGGCCGAGCATGAGGTGTTTTGACGATCACCCCAAGAAGAAGGTGTCAAAATAGAGACAAGAGTTTGTCTTTGGACATTGTCCTCAGACGCTCACTGCCAGGGTAGTCAGGATGCGCTACCCTAGAAACATGTAGTACCTCGGATACAGTACCTGAAGTAACTACCATGCATACACCTCGAACACAAAGGACAAACTGGGGTATAGAGTAATCAAATCTGTGCATATTGGAGTAGAACTCCTGTATGATCATGGAAGAGCACGTGATTGGAGCGCCACAAAGTGACTCCCAACCCCTACTGTAGATGACAGTGGGTAGGTCAGTGTCAGAGATATCTAACAGAACAACTTGGCGTTCCGAATGAATGCCATGTCATGAAAAGTTCTCCAAGAAGTCCGATTTGGCCTTCTCATCACGGAACCATACATGAGATGGAGTGGGATCAAAAGGAGAAGGAGAAGAAGATGCCTCGGAACGAAGAGGGTTCCGAGATGGAGTGGATTTATGTTTAGGTGCCATAACGCAACTAACATAAGAAAGAGAGAGAGAGAGAGAGACAATCAAAAAAGCACCAACAAGATACAATACAGCCCAATCCAAACCTACCAGCACATAACATAGCAACAAAGTAAACACACATTTAAAATGCATGAAACATTGTTATAATGCACATGTGATGCAATGCATGAAGATTTAGAAATCATTTAACCAAGACCCATCCCAAAAATTTCACAAGAACTTCATTAATTTTGAAAAATCTCAAAACTTCCAAAAATCCCAAAAGTTAGGTCATAAAATGTGAAATGCATGATGGAATGAGTGAAAAAGATCATACCAGATGAAAGAAGATGATCTTTAGGCCAAAAATCTCTTGGAAAAGAAGTTTAGAGAGAGAAAAGTGTGTTTTGGAAGTGAAAAGGCTGAAATCAGTCGAGAGAGATCGAGTAGAGGGATCTAAAATCGCGAGGAGCCTTTATATAGAAACTTCATAAAGCTCGATCGATCAATAGCTATCGAGCTTTAAAAAGGCGTGTTTTAGCTATCGAACCAGTTATCAAGGATCGAACGAGAGGTTTCCTCAATAATGAAGCTCGATGGATCGAGGCAGCTATCAAGCAACTATCAAGAAGACAGAAAGTTTCTCAATGGATCAAACTAGTTATTGAGAATGCGATAAGAAAAAGCTGAAGGGTCTCAATAGATAGCCTAGCTGTCGAGACCTATCGAAAAGCTATCGAGATTGCTTAAAAATAGTTTTCAAGGAAGAGAAAAAAACAGATATGAATGCAATCAAGCATGCTACTTGACCAAAGATCCAAACAACATTTTAAGCTCTCAAAAACATCTCTCCACACGAAAAATGTTAAGCACATAGATCCCAAAACACACACACACACACACACACACACACACACACACACTAAACAAGTCTAACCAATTTTATATTTCAAAAACAAGTTAAGATAGTTTAGTGAGTATACATTTACACAAGGATTCCTTGTGATGGCCAAATCACATTGTACTTGCACATGTATCAAAAGTAGCAAAGAATATTGCATGTTGTGTGTGAAAAAACATTGCATGATTGCATAAGTGTTTACATGTTATGACAATTTGAGATATGAGAAAATCACTTTAACTCACACACAGTCATAATTGTTTGATGGGGACTATCACCTTCGAGGTATATCCTGTAACTCCCACATCTCCTAGAATACACGCTTGCAATTATATATAAAGCATCTTGATCTTTTTGCTTTTATTTTTCTTTGCATATTTTTCTTTTAAGCAAACCATGCATGGGCATATAAGAGAGAGAAAAGAAATACCCAATGATGTTAAGCATTTGATATTCCACTTTTGCTATGCCAAAGCATACAAATGTCATTTCATGATTGGCGGGCAACAGTGGTGAGATGATTATTTATGCCTTACTCTTAGGATTTTCTAGTCCTTCCTATCAAAAAGAGTGATACGAGTTTTAAGTACAAGAGATCAATTAACCTTACTCATCACAAACACGAGCCACAAAACTCACTTGCTTGGTTGTGCATAGAAATACTCATCTAAGTTACAAAAGATACAAAGTTTAGAAAATTTTGTTTCAATAGCCATCCAAGGTACATAAATACCAAAGTACACAAACATACACTATTTTTGTATTTTTCTGATTTTTCAATTTTTTTTTAATATGAAAAAAAAATAAAGCAAAATTGAAAAATAACCAAACAAAAACATGCTAAACAAAGCAATGCATAAAACTAGACTGACTCAAAACACGAAAGCAAAACACATAAGTAATGCAAAAACAAAAACAAGAAGGGGAGAGAGAAAAAGTGACAGAATGACTTGGAGCCCTTTTTTTTCCACACCTTGGAAGAACCTTTCCATTTAGCAAATTCTTGATCCGACAGTGAGGGGGAAGAATTTAAATCGTTCAAATTTGAAAGAAACATGAGGGTTTTGAGAAAATCTCCAAGAGGAGCAAAGGAGGATGGAAACTGATTCTAGTTTCCTGACGCGATCATGCTGTTGCTCTATTGAGTGGCTAACCACTTATAGCAATTAGGTCGAGTATGTCCAACTATGCCACAGTGATGACAGAAATGTTGCTTTTTCTGTTTGGGTTTTTGAGAGTTTCCCTTCTTAGCCCTAAAGTTCTTAATTTCTTTCTTATTAAGCGTAGGGGATGCTCCTAAGATAGATTTACCCTTATCACGTTCTCACTAACTAATTCATTCTTAACATCATTGTTTTCAGTTTTAATATTATTAGTAGGAGGAACAAAAAATAGTAGTGCTAGTAGAAGCAATACTAGGAGAAGAGAAATCATACCCTAAACTGGTTCAATCGGAAGCTGATTTCTAAAGATTGAGCATCTCATCGAGCTTAGTGCTTGAAGTCCTTTCCAGCTGAGCTCTAACTTGGAACAGTTTTACCTCAAGCTTCTTGGTCTTCTCAGCCAAGAAATTATTCTCAAATCTCAGTGCTCCAATAGTCTGATTGGCTTCATCAAACTATGTAGAGATTTCTGCTCGCTCAAGCTCCATATCACTAAGTTTCTTGATGGCCAACCTACACAACTTCTCATGCTTTTCGGAGACCTTGTATAACTTTGCATAGGCTGTGTGGATATCACCTTGTTCATCAATCTTCTCAAACTTAGACTCCACCAATTCCTCTTCTTCATCCACATTTTCAACAATCCCCTTAGTAGGATTTACAGTTACAGTGAAGGTATTTAGGATTCTATCATCCTTATTATCGAAGTCATCCTCAGGCTTAATGTCGCTCAAGGTAGCAGCAAATGCCTTGCTTTTTCTGATGGTCTTGAGATAAGTAGGGTACTCTTGTTTCATATGACTGAAACCTTGACACCTAAAGCACTTTGGTCCTAAGGGAACAGTGTACTGACCGCCATCCCTAGCATCATTTTTCCCTTTATCTTGGCTCTTTAACTATGAGGAATTAGATTGCCTACGGTCCTTGTCGAAGCCCTTCCCATTGGCATTCTTCATGAACTTCTTGAATTGCCTTGTAATGTAGGACTTTATTTTAGAATCTTCATCGTCTGAAGACTCATCAGTATCACTACTCTTGGCCTTCAATGCCATGCTCTTACTTTTGCTCAATTTCCCGATCCTTGTCAAACCCAACTCATAGGTCTACAGATTGCTAACCAACTCTGTCAAAGGAATCTTGTCAATATCCTTTGATTCCTCAATCGTGGTGATCTTGGCATAAAATCTCTCGAGTAGAGATCTAAGCACCTTTCTCAAAATCTTGGGTTCAGAAATGGTTTCCCCAAGATTAAAGATTGAGTTCACTATGTCCTTGAGCTTGGCATAGAACTCATCAAATGACTCATCCTCCTCCATCTTGATCTCTTCAAAACTTGTAGCGAGTCTCTAAAACTTTGAATCGTTGATAGCCTTGGTTCCTTCATAGGTTGTCTAGAGAATAGTCCATGCTTCCTTAGCAGTTTCAGTAGAGGATATCTTTTTGAATTCCTCATTCGTGACGACATTGAATAGAGCATTCAATGCCCTGCTGTTGAAGTTTATTGCCTTGATCTTAGCATCATCCCAGTCAGCCGGTGCTTCCATAGGCTTGGTCCAGCCTATCTCCACAACTTGCCACACTTTCTCATCTAAAGATTGTAAGAAAGCTCTCGTGCGTATTTTCCAATATGCATAGTTAATTCCATCGAATAAAAAAGGTATAATAAGAGACTGTCCTCTATCCATGACAAACAGGGGTCAATGGATCACACACAAAGATTAAAACCTAATTAGAGTGTGCTTGCTCTGATACCATTTGATAAGCCAAGAATGTATTGACCCCTTATGATATATTAATTGATTAATTAGCCAAGTTTATTTATTAATCAAATTAACATGCAATATGCGTGGCAACACAAACAAATCACCAATTAAACTAAATACAGTGGAAAATAAATTGACAAGGTAATTTGTTTACGAATGGCAAAAACTTATACGGCAAAAACCCCACCAGGTGATTTTAAGGTCACCATTCCTGAGAATCCACTATTATCAAAACAAACGGTTACAAGTAAATGAATCTCAGTACCTTATACCAACCTACAGTTGAACCCTTACCCCAATACCTAATTGGACTTGTTCTGTAGTGACAATCTTTACTTTTCAATGCACGACTCCCAATACATAACTAACCAATAAATGCACGGATCCCAGTACATGACTTATTCACCAACTTGAAAAGAATTTTGGCTGCAAAGTTCTTCAGTTCATCCAGACGATGAAAATCAAGAAGTTCCTTGGTCACAAAACCCTATGATGTACAAACATAACAGCTTCTTCAAGAGAAAGATGAACTAGAGCAAATTCTGTCTCCAGTCACAATTTGCATGAACAAGACTTTGCTCTACACTTGTGCAACTATGCAACCTTTAACGACCCTTAAAATAATCCTAATATATGTTTAGGATTGTGAGAAAAGAAAGCCTAAACACATACTCACAGATTGGATGAAAAACAGTTCTGAAAAACTGAGTTTCATAAATCTCGATAGATAGCCATCTATCGAGATAGTTGTCAAGCCACGAGCTTTAGCAGCTTTTAAACCTCGATAGATGCTTGCTATCGAGTTTTAAAATCTAGTACTTTCTCACTTGATTCTTGGACAAACTTGCATGGCTTTAACACTTCAACTTGAAACTTTGTTTCTTGAAGTATTAAACACATCATAGATCTATCCAATTACAAGTAAAGTGCGTTTTGTCAAAAAATTAGCCAATTACATAAAATAGTGACATATATTCCTAACATTGAATCACATATATCCTAACAGTTTTGTTTATTTTTGGTTTCGTTTACATAAATACTAACTTCAATCCTAAAACTTTCAGTGCCCCATCCTCCGCTGCTGATCCTAAAACTTTCAGTGCCCCATCCTGATCCTAGCTATATATACAAATGCTCATCTATGATATAGGTTGACATAAATGACTATTTGAAGTTGCATTTTCCAAAATAAATCATTTTTTTAAGTCCATCTTGGTTGAGTACAAGTATATACTTTAATTTCTCAGTTTGTAATGTTAATTATTTTTTTAATAAAAAATTTGGATATATAAATTGCGTAAATTCACTTTTAGTCCTTATATTTTGACTTTTTTTTTTCATTTTAGTCCCTACATTTTATTTTTACCATTTTTAGTCCCTAAACTAATTAACACCCTTCATTTAAGTCCTTAAAATACCATTCCGTCACCAAATTAACGGAAAACTGACAGATAAATAAAATAATATTTTTTTTCCACGTTGGACAATAAAATAATAATTTTTTTTCCGTCACCAAGTACGTGTTGGCTCTTTTCTTCTTGTATTTGCTAGCCTTTGCAATCCAGATGTTGTCCATCTTGCCCGATGTCAAGCCTACAAGCACGAATCCCATGCTGAGCGCCTTGACTCAAACCATCATATATACTTATCGCATGGGTTTTGCTTACTTAGTCATGCTCTCTGTCATGTTCTTCAACCTTGGAATCTTCATAGCCGTCCTGGCTTCCATTTCTAACAGGTACCCGAAATATACAAAAGCATAAACCAAATTGTTCACCAACAAGCACATCCCAATATTTCCAATCCTCATAAAATCCTATACCTGGTAAACAACACACACACTGTGAACAAAAAATAGGGAACTGTAGGGAAAACAAATAGTTCATTTGCTGAGGGGGGGGGGGGGGGGGGGCTGAACTCCACCAAAACTCCTTTACTATTGTAGTGGTATGAGAAATGTATATCTTATCTTATATACAAAAAAAACCTTTTTAATTTTTTAATAGATAATATTGTTTTTGTAATAAAAAAATTTTCACTTCGTCGTTAACTTAAAAATAATGGTACAATAAGTATATGAATTAGTAAGAACCATTTCAACGTTGCCACATTCATCCCATTGCATGTTAACTTTGAACTGACATATGGTTTGCTCTTTAATTACTGGCATTATGAGTGTTGGATACATATTAGCTTAAACTAAATTCATTAACCTGAGAGGAATATCATCTAACAAAAACCCTCTCTCTAGTCCTCACCCTCACCTAATGAAAATATGGCTGACTTAAAAAACACTCTGTTTACTGACAAAAAAAACAGAGCATATCTCCTAACATGAAAGGCGAATAATTGGTGAGTTGCCTTGTTAGTACTCGAGTCAACTCAATGTGATGAACTTGTGAAGTGTGCATTTAATAATCAAGGATAGATGAGTTGCGAGGCAGGTTTGGTGTTTAGACTATAGGGTATAGGGTCTATAGACTAGTACTACTACGTACTGTCTTGGTTTTTTTCTTGTTTATTAAAAAGAAAGTGAGGTGGAAAAATAAGAGTTGGGATTGATGGACTTATGGTTATATCGTTTTGTTATGTTATGTTATATTTTCAGCTGCTTATATATGTTATGTTGAAAAACGAAGTGTATGCAGTATGCACTATTTTCACTCTCTCTCTCTCTCTCTCTCACATGTAAATCAGAAACGTGAAATTAGTATTTGCTCCACAAAAGAGAACATGAAGTGGAACCTCAAGCATAAAATTGAAAGCCAAATCTCATTTCTGTAGGCTGGGATTGTTTATGTATTTAGCTAATATTTCATAAATTACATAAGCAGCCAAAATTATAAAATTTAATGGCACAACTAACTAAAACTATTGTTAAAACAAGATTAAGATTCTTTCACGGGGCCAATAAGAAATGGAATACAATTGCAAACTTCGGGTACCTGTTAGAAATGGAAGCCAGGGCAGCTATGAAGATTCCAAGGTTGAAGGACATGACAGAGAGCATGACTAAGTAAGCAAAACCCATGCGACAAGTATATATGATGGTTTCAGTCAAGGCGCCCAGCATGGGATTTGTATTTGTAGGCTTGACATTGGGTAAGATGGACAACACCTAGATTGCAAAGGCTAGCAAAAACACGAAGAGAAGAGCCAACACGTACTTGGTGATGGAAAAAAAAATTATTATTTTATTGTCGAATGTGAAAAAAAATTATTATTTTATTTATACCCGTTAGTTTGGTAACGGAATGGTACTTCAAGGACTTAAATAAAGGGCGAGGATTGATTTAAGAACTAAAAACGATAAAAATAAAATGTAGAAGCTAAAATAAATAATAAAAAAATCAAAATATGAGAATTAAAAGTGCATTTACACCTATATAAATTTTTATAGACGTAGTTATAATATTTGGCATTTAAAATTTTGGATAATTTTTTTTTTCTTTTTCTTTGTACATCAGTCTTACTAACTCTAAAAAATAATAAAGAGGCCAGGGGTAAGAGGAAGATATGGAAAAGTGATAAAGAAGTAGAACATATGAGTTCATTCGAAAAGCAAAGAATATTTCCAATATGGACTCATGATACTTTGGTAAGACAAAAACAAAGGATGTAATTATTCTATTCAGATAAAGAAAAATGAATAGTGTTTACATAAAACTAATATGAAGTGCTAGGTTCTTATTATAATAAGTTCCCACTTCGTACAAAATTTATACAAACTGAAACACATGCACTCTTTAACTGAAACATTCAATAAAAATAATTAAATTAAGCAGATGATGAAGTGCTCCGCATGTGGCAAATGCAATATATCCTAACAAATGATTCGCACAAGAGTCAAGAGATGTCCAAGATAGACAAACACAGCCTTCTGATTATTTAATACATAGCAAGCCTTAGCATCCAACGGAATAAACACAAAAGGGGATCACAAAACAGTTGTTAGTTATGCACAACATAGGGCTGTAATGTATAAAACTTAAATTTGTGTACTGTATCAGACAACAAAGAAGAAAGGAGCAGAGAATAAGAAGAATGAGAAGAGGAGTAAAACGACACTACAAATAAGCTAAGCTACAAGTCTACTTAGAAGAGCAGCTAAACGGCATGTAGTCTTGGTTGATTATTTAACTCAGATTATGTCACACGTATTTTAACTAACTCTCACACGTGTTGTAACTAACTCCATTAGCTCCTTCTCCCTTTTCTGTTATTCTTTCAGTTATTCCGTTGCTCTCTGTTTTGGGTATTTGATTTCAGAGATGTATATAAGCTTGATGTATGTACAGATTCATTTAATACAAGAATTAGAGAAAGTTTCTTATCTCTTCTCTCAATTTCTCTCTCTGTTCTTCCTGTGTGTTCACACATTTGTTTCTTCCTTTATTTCTATTTTGTTACATACTGTTATTCTCAGTCCACCGGAAACAATCGGTCATATATTACATTAACACAAAAGGGGGTTAGAAGCTTGGGAAAGAGACCGAAAGGGAAGCTTCTAAGTAGTACTATATATCCAAGTTCATTTGGTGAGATATATAAAAATAAAGTAGAAAATGGATATTACGTAGGCTGGCTTCTCTCAATCAAAACAAAAAGGCAATAAAAAATATGGTAGTTGTTGAATACAAGCGGTCATCGATCACAACCAACCTATGAAAAAACTCGAGTACAAGAATAGGTGGTTCTCCAAATGTCAATTTCTAAAAACTGTATTACATTAATTGTCCATAATTTATGAGATCGTGACTATTAGTATTAAATCTTATCTTGTTGCTAGTTGTTACTTACAATGTTACAACCATCCCGGCACTGCAGACAATGATACTTCCTTTTCTAATTGTCATCACGGATTTGGTGGAATTTTAAGAATGTATCTTATGAGAGCACTCTTTCATAACGTGTGAAAACCCACACATACGAGAGAAATGTCTTATAAATGAAACGATTTTATAAAATAATTTTTCTATTCATTTAATACATTTATCACTATGGATCTCACAGATTCTATGAGGAAGCAGTTGTAGTTGCATACAACTGCCCCACAAAATAAATATCCATATTGAAAGAATTACCCAGATTTAGGTAATAATTTTTTTTATCTACTTATGTTCATTTTGAAACAGTCAATGCGTAATGCAATTGAAGTTATAGGTAGGGTATAAGCAAAGGAAATTATAGGTAGACAAATTGCAAGACATCCTGAATTTCACAAGTTCAAGCACGTTTATTAATACATAAAAAGTAGGACATACATGACAAAGAAAACAAAGATAGAGCTTATACACCTACTGTGGTTGTAAGTTAAACCTTATTGGCATACAAGCTTAGACAAGTAACACATATTGATAAGACACACCCATTCAGAAACCGTAGGACAAAGGATTAATCTAATTTTGGTCGGTCTCTTCAAGTTTCTCTCCAGCAGCACCATGACCTGGTTTGCCATGGTGTCCATGGCCATGGCCATGGCCGTGTCCGTGTCTGTGATCGTGTCCATGGTGATGACCATGCTTGTCCTTATTCACTGCGTCAGTTTGCACAGTCTCCTCTACAAAAAGAAATGAAAAATGTTTACAACATGGCTAAAATATAATGTCAAGGTGTACTGAAAAATATATAATTAAAAAAATAATGGATTACAAAACATAAGAGCTTAGAAGTATATACTTCCCACATGGAACTCATGAAAATGATGCTCCATTATTTTGTAAAACAATAAGATGCAATGCTTCTTTCTTTTACTTTTTTCCTTAATCAATATGGATTAACAAAACTATGTACTATATCTTTTTTTTTCCTTTGTTTATTTCATTATCATTTCTTGTCAGAGTGAATGCATATTATCATTATAAATGAACAGTCATTTTACACTTTGATTGACTCAGAGATATTATAACCAAGTGACCAAGATTCATGGTAACCTTATGTACTTGTAAAAAAAACTAGCTCCAACCGATCGAATAGGTTTATTGGCAGTGTATTTGCTACAAGGAGGTTCACTTGCAATTATGCAATTTTGGTAAATTTCACATGACAAGTTTGGTATTTGAAGGCATTTGATGCATGTTGGTGAACCTCTGTCTTTGACATAAACCAAAAACACCAATTCTAGAACAAAAAAAAGACATTTGGGCTTAAAAAAAAAGTAGTAAAGGCATATATTTAGCTCAAGAAAGTAGCTTACGAGCTAGCTCACGAGCTGAGACCTCGGAGGAGACGAGAAGAACCACAGCAAAGACAAGACCAAGAAGAAGGAAAGTCTTTGAGTAAGCCATTTTCCTTAGCAACACAAGAGGATTGAAGACAAATGTACTAAGCAAACACACACTCTAATAAGATTATCTGTAGTAGTGGATGAGTAAGAGCAGTGTGGTTCTCCCAATTTATAGAGTTTTCAACAGAGAGAGAGAGAGAGAGAGAGAGAGATGGGACCCACAAAGTTTTGTTTGGCTTTGATGATCATTATCCAAAAAAAATATATGTATTGGCACGTAGCTTTGGTGTAGATTGATTGAGTCCAATTTCGTCTAGAGTCATTAAGAGCCTGTTTCGTTTCAAATAAATTGTGTATCTATTTTTCATTTTCTTTATTCTATATTTAACTCTTGAATTTGAATATAGAAATTGTTTGGTAAGTTATTTTGAATACATAATTTGGGTATAGAATTATTATATCCAAGTTTGGTTAGCATTTTTTTTTTAAAGTAACTTTTCTCACTCATACACATCACATCACTAAAATAAAAGTAATTTTGTATCTTCACAATATTTACGAATATGACACTATATTCATATTTATACTAAACGAAAATGCAGAAAAATTGTATTCATTTTTGTATTCAAATTCAACCTTGACAATATTAAAAATGAAAACTGAATACAAATGCTAAAATCAAATCAGTTTTTTTAGTGATAGGACCCACTAAAATCTGAAAATAAAAACAAAAAACTGTGTTTTTTTTTTTTTCCGCTAACCAAACATGTCCTAAGCACGTGGATATTCATGGAAGCACGTGGTAAATAGTTAGGTTCAAATTGATGGATTACATGTTTTTTTTTTTATAAACACGATGGATTATATGTTGACTCATTATGAAAAGCCTTCCTATCCTATGTGCTCTCACGGTCACACCTTTAGCCTTTAGTTTGTGTAAAGTAAATTGCTTTTAATCCATTATAATGGCCTAAATGGGTCATTTTGGTCAGCTTTGTTCAACTATAATTGCATCTTATATATTCAAGGATTTGAGGCTAGTTTATCAACTCTTATGTTTAGCCAAAAAAAAAACTCTTATAAGTTGGGACTGGACTAGGTGAATCAATTTCTAGTATTGGGAATTTAAATTGCAACTTGTTTATTATATTCTTACAATCTTTGAAATAAGAAAATATGACTACAATCAAATGAGAAAGAGTCTTTTTTAATATTTATAAGCAACTATGATATTGAAAACCTATCCTCAATCTATATAATATTGTCCTAAGATTAGGCTTGTACTCCACAGTTACTGACCTATTTGTTGACAAAAATTATAAATAATTGTAAACCACCTAATTCATTTTCTTTTGAGGCCGGTTTGAATTACCTCCTAATATTCTTACTACTCTAGAGTTTGGAATATGGGTGCATCTATGGCCGGTGGCAAAGTTTTATTGCCCACAAACGGCAGGCCACACGGAGGAGCCAGAATTATTGGCGTGGCAATGCGTTAAAACTTAAATGGTGTAGGACCCCAATGTTTCTGTGTCTCAACTCTAAAGAATTTGCTTAAACAAAAACCATTGGCGATTCAAGTTGTGCTTTGTTGCTATGTTCTACTTCTAACTAGTCGTTTTTATTTCATATTGTAAAGCAAATGTTAAAAGACATTGCCGCAAAGAGGTTGGGGCAAGTGGCGAAGCCAGGAATTTATCTTTGGGGGGCCATATATATATATATATATATATTGTGTGTGTGTGTATGAAATGTAAAATAGTAATATACAATACTTCATAACTCAATTTTTTCCCTTTTATTTGTTGAGATAATTGCTAAAATACCTATATGTTCATTTCAAAGATAATGAATGTTTAATTATTGTAATTTGTTTACACATGTATTTATAGATTGTATTTTATTTAAATGAAAATTATATTTACTTTTAGACTTTCTTAAATATGTATGTATATTATTAGGTATGGGGGCCAAAATAATAAGGTTATTTGAAAATTATCAAATCATTTAAGATATTTTCAAAAAAATTAATTAATTTTTTCAAAAATTTTGGGGGGGCCCAGGCCCCCCTTGGTCATCAAGTGGCTCCGCCACTGATCGGGGCAGGGACCAATATCTTACTGAACTTTGCGTTATCTCACATGGCTTTAATTAGCCAAAAAAAAAAAGGAAAAAAGAAAAAAACATCGCTTTAACGTAACAAATCTCTTTATCCGATGTTGTATATATGAAAAAGATTTGTAAATCTCCCCCTTGTGAGAAAAATATAAATTTAGGGTCTGTTGGGAATTTGTTTATTTTGTCAAAATTGAAAACATTTTGCTGAAAGCACTGTAAATAAAGGTAAAAGTTAACTGAAATAATATCGTGAGATGCATAAATAGTATCAAAAAGTGCAATGGAACTCATAAATAGTAGAAAAATAAGCTGAATGGTAAGAAATCTCTTTATCCGATCTCGAATGAAAAAGATTTGCAAATCTCCCCATGTGAGAAAAATATAAATTTAGAATAGATTGAACAATATTACTCCTCTTTTGCTTTAGATGTGCAATGTCTTTGAAAATTATCAAATTATTTAAGATATTTTCAAAAAAATAATTAATTTTTTCAAAAATTTTGGGGGGGCCCAAGCCCCCCTTGGACATCAAGTGGCTCCGCCACTGATCGGTGCAGGGACCAATATCTTTACTGAACTTTGCGTTATCTCATATGGCTTTAATTAGCCAAAAAAGAAAAGGAAAAAAGAAAAAAACATCGCTTTAACGTAACAAATCTCTTTATCCGATGTTGTATATATGAAAAAGATTTGCAAATCTCCCCCCTGTGAGAAAAATATAAATTTATGGTCTATTGGGAATCTGTTTATTTTGTCAAAATTGAAAACATTTTACTGAAAACACTGTAAATAAAAGTAAAAGTTAACTAAACTAGTACAGTGAGATCCATAAATAGTATCAAAAAGTGTAGTGGAGTCCATAAATAGTAGAAAAATAAGTTGAATAGTAAGAAATCTCTTTATTCGATCTTGAATGAAAAAGATTTGCAAATCTCCCCATGTGAGAAAAATATAAATTTAGAATAGATTGAAGGATATTACTTCTCTTTTGCTTTAGATGTGCAATGTCTTTATTAAATTTGATCTTCTTTCTTGGATAAATAATTAAATTAATAACCCATAAAATCTTCTCTTTTGTTTTTTGAATTTCTCACCAATTGAATCATGTTTCTTTATAGACTTTTTTAACATATTTGAGGTGAACTTTAAGTTAAGAATTACGGATACAGACATGGGTACAAGTACAGACACGAATACGAGTACGATATAGTGACACAAGCAATTTATGACATTAGTACAACATAAATACGGTACCCTAAATATAGTATCCATGCTTCTTAGATTTTAAGTGGGTATTCATAAGATCGATAACTATTTACTGGAATTCTTTTACGTATACATTGTGTAGAGAATGAAGTTATTGCACTCATAGTAGATCCATGTAAAAAAAAAAAAAAAATTTGGTATCTTATATATCAAGAAAATTTTTTTCATGCAGGTAAAAAATATAACTTTATATTTCATGCAAATGTATAAGAAAGCTATAAACGAAGGCGGAAGGCCATAATTGTATAAGCCCCAACGATCCTCAATAATTACTCAAATGTCTACTTCAAGTGCTCGTTTGGATAGCACTTATGCTGCGTCTGCGTTTCCTCCATTTTTTTTTTTTTTTTCTTTTCAGCCGTAATGGTTGACCGTTCTTCTGTGAACGGTGCACTTATGCACTATTCACGGATCCTACAAACTCCATTTTTTATCAACTTTTTCATTAAAAATGGGTCCCACAATACTATTCACATATTTAAAAATTATTTTGCTACAGTGTTTTCAGTTTCAACAAAATAAGTTCTATCCAAACAGACCCAAGTCACATAAAATTTTCTGCCTTTTTTTTTTTTTTTTTTTTTTTTTTAAGTCACATCAAATGTTGATCATCGTCTATTTTTCCTTCTTTGCTGTCTGCAGGTTACGTCGGTTTTTCAACATTGGAGAAAGAGAGAGAATATTTTCAAGGAAAATCTATTTAAAAACTAGACCCTTTCAATTTTCAACTCCTTTCTTTTGCTCTTCGTTTCTTCCAAAATCAAATCAAAGTTTAACAATTCTCACAATATAATAGGTCAATTTGTATTTCTAATTTGCTCTAAAAAAACAGGCTCAATAGGTACTTAACCTACATGCATACGTCCCCCCTTGCGTCATTGTGTCACAAAACGAAAGGAAACTGTCCCAAAAGTTTGACTTTAAACCAATATCAACACGGGCTTACAGGACCATAGTCTGTAAACAGCAATGAATTTGGGATTGAGTTCGATCGGGTGGTATTCAACCACGTGCAATTACTTCCATTTTTATCACAAAATTTTTTACTTGGCAATTCATTTTTAACTTTTCAATTTTTGTTAATGATTAATGAGATTGAAATTCCGTCATTAAAAGCTCTTGCATACGATGCAATACCTACCTAATCAGTAATCACAATTCTTGAATTTGTATCTCTAATCATTATCTCTCTTTATGGTGATATTCTTTCTTGAGCAACGTATTACCTTACGCTACATATTCACCAATTTTTACAGTAGTTTAATTAATAAATTTTTTATTGGATCTCATGAATCTAAGGTGGACTAACTAGTAACCACCAACATCATCAATAATAGTAATTTAGGGTAAAATATTATTTTCATCCTTAAATATTTATAAAAGTTCGTTTTTCGTCAATAAACTTTACAAAACATTCTACTTTTCATCCTTTCATCTATATCTGTTAGTTTATATCTTATGTGCCTTAACAGAATGATGATACAATATTTGACTTGGACCAAATTATTTTATTCAAAAAATTAGAGACATGTGGCAAAGAGTTATTGACACACATAAATTAAATATTGCGTGAGGTGGCATTCTTAAAAACTGCTGTGCCATTTTTATAATTAAAAAAAAAAATCCAGCTCATATTTATGTTGAGAATTTATTAGGATTTAAAATAAAAAATTTCAACACCAAAAAATTAAAAAATAAATAAATAATTAATTAATTAATTAAAAAAACCAATTCAAGCTATCCTTCTCTAGCAACGTTGGACGTTCAACCAAAACTTCCCATATCTTTCATTCATTTTCTATGTTTTGATGGTTTTTTTCGTTTGTAGCATTAGCTTCTTTTATCTTATGATTAGGTTTTGGATCTTTAGGGTGTTTTATATTGTGAGGCATGAACATAGACGGGATTTTCTCTATTTTTTGAGAAAACACCAGATCTTCTTCCTTGTCATTGTTATCATCTCCTTCTTCGTCTCTAGTGCTCTCCTTCTTCTTACTATAGTGCTTGTCATCATTGCAAGATAGGAGGAATACTTGGATGAATCAAAATGATGAGGACATGGGTGGGTGGTAGATTCTAGAGAATAGAGCTTGAATCAGTGCCAAGTGCCAACATTAAGAGATGGAAGAGGTTAAATTTGGGATTTGCTTTAAATCTTGATAAATTTTTAAATTAAAATTTGAACTATTAGTTTTTTTTAAAAAAAAATTAATCCATGTGAACCAATGACTCTGACATCTATCCATAATTGTATAAATAAAATAATTTGGTTAAAGTAGATACTATGTCATCACAAACAAAGTTTTTCTTCAAACTAGTTTGGAGAAAAATCTTACAAACTACTTATATATCATTATATTGAGTGTGAATTTTGAAAATCTAACCATTGGATTACATGTGTTTCTTATATCCTTTATGCTTGTAAAATTTCAAAAATATCAAAAATCAATTACTATGTCATCAAAAAAAAATGTTAAATTTTCAAGTTTTCATAATCTAAAATTGTATATAAAAAATAAGGTTAATGATCGAATAATAAATAACAACCGATTTGAATGAAATTTGATATACATGTTAAGAGGATAAAGAACATAAAATTTAATGGTTCGATTTTCAAAATTCACAACCAAAAAAGAGATATATTGGAAGTTTGAGAGAGAAACTTTGTTCCGTCATCACTCTATTAGGCCATATAGTGACAAAAAGATGAAAAGTAAAATGTTTTGTAAAGTTTATGAACGAAAAATGAACTTTTATAAAAGTTTAGGGACGAAAATAATGTTTTACCTAATAATTTATCACCCTAGTAGTTGTGAATTTTTTTTGGCTTCGAGATTTGTGTTCATTTAGAAACAACCTATTTAGTTTTTTATTTTGTTTTTTTATATTAAAAATGTGTTAAAATATACTTGTAATTAAAAAAAAAAATTAAGAATAGAGGTTGTAAGGAGAAGAATAGAGAAAAAGAATTGTATTGTAGGTATTCATTATGGATTATTTGAGATATATATATATATATATATATATATATATATATATGTAGGGGCTGGGTTCGAGCACTTCTCCTATTGGATAAATGGTCTCAAGCCCAACTAGCCCAATACAATAAATTTGTAGAGAATGGATTTAGGAACTAGGTCCTAGTTTGGGTTATAACATCTAAACACGGTTACAAATGAGCTAAGTAACAAGGATATGGGTTAAAGTATAAAATTTTGTCTTCGGGCGTTTCGTCTGAGGAACTTAGTATTCTTCTTCTTCCTTCAGTACTAGGTTACAGAGGTTTCTAAGATCATACAAACTACTACCGTCTCCTCCTTTTTCTCTCTTCCTCTCTTTTTCGTGATCCTCCATTCTTGGAGGGTCTCTCACATTATATACTTCTTTCCAGTCGATCTTGACCCTCCACCTGTTGATCATGTAGGTCCTTACGCGAGTGCTCGTCCCATCAGCCACCTTCCCAAACCCTCTGTGAGTTGTGGCAACCTAGGCCGCACTGTTCAGGGGTCATTTCCTCATTAATGCGGCCAGAACGTTAGTTGGACGCATTCAATGCGGAGGTGACAGTTTCTCCTTGGATTGCTCCTGCACCATACGCCCATGGGTATCCTATTGTACTTGTCCTTCTCCTAGGGTGCTTTGGGAGGCTGCCTTTGCCGGGGTGCTGTTCTTTCCTTCTGGGATTTGGGATGTCGAGAGCAGGATCGTCCTCGGCAACATTTCTAGGCCATTTGGGCTTTCTTTGTTCGTCCTCGGCCATTTCTGCCTCCTCCGCGTGGGTTTTGGGCTCAGTTTAAAGTGAGCCGGGATTGTCAAATTCTTTGGCCCCACAATATATTGTTAGTTGAATAGAATTTTATAAAGACTTTTTTCAAGTGTACTACGTTGCTGTTAGGTTGCTGTTTTCTTTTTACATGTAGTATTATATGTTTTTTTTTTATTTGCTATTTTCTTTTTACGTGTAGGAATATAATTATAGGAGAAGAAGATAAGAAAACAAAATTATACCTAGCTTTTAAAAAAAAAAAAAAAAATCTAAAATGTGTAGTTGTGTACTACTTCTCAATATATATATATATATATATATATATAACGTGTATTAAAAATTTGTTAGATTTTTAATATATATAGGAATATATATACTAATATATTAATCATTAATTATCATTCTATTATAATTAAAAAAAATGTGTACTACTTCCTCTTAAAACGTGTGCTTTTGTTTTTGTTATTAAACATTAGGGTCTAAGATTTTTTTTGTTGCTGTTTTTTTTAATTAATTTTTTTTTTCAACTTATATATTATAATTAGAAAAGGATTAGATGAAGAATTTGGATTATAATCAAATTAATATTTTTATCAACTTGAAAATTATAAGAGAAGAAAAATTATATATGTATTTTTAAATCTAAAAATCTTTAAAAAAAATTACAATTTGGTGAAGCCACTTGGCACTATCACAACTTCTAAACCCAACTTTTATTATATAGTACTAGTATTATGCCCATGCGATGCACAGCTTAATAAAAAATATTTTGATAATATAATTAAATTTAATAACAAATAAAATGTGTGGGGGCCAGTTAGTCACTAAAATTATTAAAGTCAAGTTAATTGGGCCTATGGCCCATCCGAGGACGTAAAGCTATCCGAGGAGGCCCATATCAGGTTGTACGGGTAACCAAACGAAAGGAAGAGTAGATACCACATAAGGTGAGTTCAGTATTCATCCGAGGACAAAATCCTTCTCGGCAATATGAGTCCGAGGATGACTAGAACGCCACCTTATTACAAATGTACTTCACAGCTACGTTACCATTAAAAGTGGGATATGGGACCAAGGGTAAGAAAGAGAAGGCAAACAAATATCTATAACAACAGCTGTCTCCACATTAATTGCCTCTCAACCAACTCTCTAGCCGCATTAATGTGGATGTGATGCCTGAACAGTGATGGAGCAGCCTTACAGCTGCTAGTTGGAGGTTTCAGAAGGTGTGAGATGGGACAGAAAGAGATCTCCTGAACCCAACTTACACGTGTGTGGTGAAGATGATATGAAGAGGGCAGTATATAACATGAAAGAAAGTATTGAGAAACGGGGATCAGAACATCAGAAAATAAAGGGTACTCAGAAGAAAGCCTTAAGAACAAAAGAGCTAAACCTGTTTCAAAAGAAAAAATTAATTGTTATAGCTCTGTTAATCCATCTATAAACGTGTGGTTTAATCGTTTTTCTTTTAGAGTTAACCTAGTTCTCGAACACCAATGCTCTACAAATTTTATTGTTTGGACCTTTAACATACGAACCCAATACCAGTTTGGGGTCATTACAAATTGAGTCCTTAGAAAATGAAAAAAGAATTAATTCAAAATTTAAGATTAAAAAATAATTTGTACTTGTACACTTAAAAGAAATTTAATTTTTATTTCTTATTTTGATATTTAAATCATTTGTTTTAGTATTGATTTCATTCAAATGATTATAAGTTATATCAACCCTAAACCTGCATATGTATCCATATGTAACATTCTAAATTAATAATAAATAAAAATATAATACTCTAACTTAATGTAACATTCTAACTTACTAATAAATAAATATAACACCCTAACTTAAAGTAATATTTGTAATTGAATTGTGTTTTAGCCTTTAAGAACACATTTTTTTTTATCATAAAAAAAGCACATATATTAATATTACACAAGAAAAATAAATGAATTCAATAATTGAAACGGTTGAAAACAAAATTAAGCCAAAACCTCAATTCATTAATGAAAAAATGTCCAAAATTTTGAACTAAAAAAAAAAAAAAAAATAGAGTTAAGTAAAGATAGACTTACATAGAAATTTGGACGGATGGATTCTCTCGTATCCAATTTCATGTTTGACAACAAATTTTTCTTTTAATTAAATAATATAGATTACATGGAACAAAGCACCAAATAAAAGCCATAACAAATTAAATCCATTATAAAATATTGATGTCAACAACAAATAATCATGTAATGAGAAATTAAAAAATACAAATATATTGCTTGCTATATTGACTTCTAAAAAAAACACTAAAAGTTGTGATCAAACATAGAATTTCAACCTATCTATAAAACTTGTTGATAAAAATCATATTATATATAATAAAAAGGAAACAAATACACAAAATCTATTCAATTTGATTAAAGAAAAAAAAAATTACTTGCAAAGTTGTAGGTAGGGTAGAGAGGAGAAAGGAAGAATATAACAAATATTATAAAGTACGTAGTAAAAATAATGAAACACCAAAAAACTGTGTGTATATATGGTGGGAATTTTAGGTTGTGAAGAAGATGATATGAACAAAAAGAAGTAGTTAGGTGAAACTCAAATACTTTTTTTTTTTTACTTTATTATTAGGAAAAAGATGACATAAGATGCAAATTTATCCACCAAAAAAAAAAAAAAAAAAAGAAGAAAAAAAATGCAAGTTCTATCTTTTTTTCTTTTTATGTTTTTTAAAGAAACGTAGGAAAAAAAATGCAAATTCGATCTTTTTTTTCTTTTACGTTTTTTTTTATCTCTCTTTTTTATTTAAATTCTATCCTTAGGTAATTCTATTCTATTGATTTAGGGGTTTGTTGATAACATTTAAGATAGACACAACTGCTATAGTTGTAAATCAAATACTATTTTCTTTCATTACTTGATTTGTCAGATTTATCCAAAAAATATGTATATATCTAAAAAATATGTATATATATCTATTCTTAAAATCTAAAAATTTATTAAAATTTACAAAAAGAAGTAGTTAGGTGAGACTCAAATACTTTTTTTAAAAAACTTTATTATTAGAAAAAAAGATGATATAAGATGCAAATTTATCCACACAAAAAAAAAAAAAAAAAACAGTAGAAAAAAAATGCAAGATCTATTTTTTTTTCCTTTTATTCTATTTTTTTTTTTTTTAAATGTAGGAAAAAAAAATGCAAATTCGCTCTTTTTTTTCTTTTACATTTTTTTTATCTCTCTTTTTTATTTAAATTCTATCCTTAGGTAATTCTATTCTATTGATTCGAGGTTTTGTTGATAACATTTTAGATAGACACAACTGTTATAGTTGTAAATCAAATACTACTTTCTTTCATTACTTGATTTGTCATATTTATCCCAAAAAATATATATATATATATATATATCTATTCTTAAAATCTAAAAATTTATTAAAATTTTTGCAATTTAGTGAAGCCACTTGGCGCAATCACGGCCTCTAAGCCCAACTTTTATTATATATAATATGATATGATTTTAGAATTTGGTCCAATATAATTGAACTCCCCCCCCCCCCCCCCCCCCCCCCCCTCCCTTCCCAGCAACATCTTTAAAAAAAATAACATCCTAATTACAAAAATTAAACAACCGTCATATGTAAGATCAAACATTTACCAAACCCATCAGATACATTTAGTCAAAATTGTTCCAAATTTAAAACAAAAAAAGAAAAAAAGAAAAGCCCTGAATTAGTGCTGGTCCGATCACTTTAAAGAGTAAATAAAGTAATTAGAGTAGAGACTATAATAGTTAAATAAATACAGTAACTGGTTGCTAATGGTTGGTTGAACATTTGATTATCATTGCTTTTATCTAATAATGATTGATGACTTGCTGAATATTTGATAAAGTTAGATGAAAATTTGTCTTTAGTTTAGCATCTTTACAAAAAGACATAAAGGACTTTCTTCTCAAAAAAAAAAAAAAAAAGACAATAAGAACATTGTTTGACATAAATAATTAACTTAGCAATAGTAATTAAACTTAACAACAATCTTAATCTTAGCAACAATTGACTTTGAATTTTTTATTTCCTAGAATTCTTTTTTACCTAGCAACTATAATTAATTTGAGCAACAACATAAATGTATTGTAATGCGTTAAAAAAATTATTTTATATTTGGTAGTCCCTTGAAAATCAGTAGGTTGATAAGTCTCGGGCGCTGATGATCTTAAGGCTTGATCCTGAAAACAAATACTAAGTCAGAGGGGATTGGTGGAGACCGGCCAAAAGTCCTCCGATGATAAAGTCAGTGAACTTGTAATTCCCAGTAAGAAGGAAGTAATTTCTGAAATAAGTTTTTGAATCTTACCTTCTCATCGAAGAATGCTTATATAGCATGTGTGAAACAGTTATTTGCTTAATAACCGTTCCTATTGTTGAGGAGTCTGGAGGATTTGGAGGTAACTTCCATAACGGCCATGGAAGTTACTTCAATTGGACTTGTGTTCCATAGTAGTTAATGGAGAACTTGGCACATAGTAGTCCAACCCAATGAACTCGTCCATCCTTTATTAAGGACGGATGAGGTTATTAGGGACGACTTTTCCTTGTGCATTTACTTTTTCCAAATTTCGTGTAGAGCTCGTCCGTCCAAACGATTCTGAGGATGGACAAGCTTCTCATGGGACCTCGTCCGTCCAAAGATGAACGAGGTCATTAAGGACATTTGGGATGATCACCCCATGTGCTTGGTTCGTCCTAATTGGTCTTTCATTGGACAAGCCATATGGACGAGTTCAGGAGTTGGTGTTTTTTGTAACACCATCAATATTTATTATTTTGTTCATATTTTGTTAATACTAAATGATGTTATTTTAGATTTTTATGAATTTCTTTTGTTCCTACTTTACCCCCTCAATTGAAAATATGGCTTGATGGCGGCTATGCCAAGGTTCAACGGGTTAGTTCTTTACACAAAATACATGCACATAGACTTTAGCTTGATTTGCATGTGATGATATATACAACCTGCATCCATGCATGTGTCGTCATTGAAAGCATGAAAGCATGAATATTTTTATGTGACTATAGCACATAAAAATGGGATATATATGGAGCAGGATTTCAGCTTAGGAGAGGCAGGATTCCAAGTCATTATCAGAAATGAAATTAACCTTAAAAATATTAATTGATAATAATAACAAAATTGATGTGGTAAGAATGTGATTAGTGTTACTAAACAAAATAATAAAAAATTATATGAATTGATTTTTTTGTGATTGTGATACATCATCTTATAAGACTAATGTACTAAAATTTGTAATATTAGTAACTTTACTCAACAAGAAACGTGATATAAATAGTGAGAAAACAAAATAACAAAAAAAACAAAAACAAAAACAAAAATAAAACAAAACACTGGTCGAGGGGTTAAAACGTGGAAAAAGATGTAAGCCACTTTAAAAGAATAGAATAGTCAAGTTGGTGAAAAAGTCATAAGCTTTGATAGATACATGAGGCAAGTTTTTTTCCTTTTTTATGTTGGGTGTCAGAGCCTGTTTGTCTGGGGTCGCAGTATTTTTATTTTGTTTTTTCAGTGTTATGTAGCCAACTTCTAAGAACAGAAGCAACTAAAGGATTTTTTTGGGATGAGTCAGGGGGCAGCTCCCCCACTTTCCCCCCGGCGGGGCTCCGCCACTGGATACAGTCATTTGCATATAAATGGGAAGCTTCAATTATCACTTACAAATTAATCCTTATCAGTAACGTAGTCACGTCATTCATTTTGCTTTTAGTTAACTGTGTACAGGTTAATTATTATTGAAATATATATATTTATATATATATATATATTTATATATATACACTGAGTGAGAGAGAGATCTTTACTTCTTTGGTATTTTCAGTTGTATATAGAGCATTCACAGTAATGGAGTTAAAAATTTAGCTATTTAGATCCACCAAAAGCTACTTTGATGGGAAATTTAGCCACTGGTTGATAGAATTAACAAGTTTTAAATCCAAATTATTAATTAGATTTATTATGAATAAAACTTGTTAAAACAAACAAGCATCAATATCATGTCAAAATAATGCAGCGGAAAAATAAATAAGACAAGATATGATGACCAAAAAAAACTAATGAAACAAACTAGTTTCACAGTAAAAAACCTAGGGGGAAACCTTCCCAAAAAGCAATCCACTATAGAAAATAGAAGTTTCAGATCTAATATAAAACTTTTGTCCCTAGACTCTACAATCCCCGTAGATGAACTCACAGCAGAAACCTTCTACCGCTTCAGAACCTCTGAACTCTTCAATATATGAACGCCACCCTTTGATGCACAAATCCCAATACATGACTCACTCACCAACTTGAGGAGAAGAATGTTGGCTGCAAAATTCTTCACTTCATCAACAATGAAGATCAAGAAGCACTTGATTACAAAACTCTAAGGCGCAAAGACGTAGTAGCTTCTTTCAGAGAGAATAAGGTCTCGGTCACCTTTTGCAAATGTTCTCCTTGTACTCTCTTATGTGACGGCCTCTAAACTAAGCCTTATATAAGTCTAGAGTTGTGAGAAAAGAAACGCTACACATACATGTCATCATGGGCCGAAAATCAAATCTAAAAATCTGAACTCCGTAACCTCGATCGATCGGGAGGTGTCGAGATTTAAACTTCGACAGATACAGCTATCGAGGAGCTGTCGAGGAGACAAGAGCTTTCTCAATCAATCCACCAGCTGTCAAGAGGTGTCGAGATTGCGATAACAATCAATAAGGAGCTCGATAGATAGCCTAACTGTCGAGCAGCTGTTGAGCTATCTGTCCAACTTTAGTGAACAGTTTTTTTTCACTTGTTTCTTAGTCCAATCTTCATGACTTTAATACTAGACTTAAACAACATGTTTCTTGAAGTATTAAACAAATCCTAGATCTACCCAAATACAAGTAAAGTGCATTTTGTTAAATGATTAACCAATTATACAAAATATCTCCTTAACAATCTCCCCCTTTAGCAATCCGTGACAAAACCACAACAAACAAATGAACATATGAGAGAAGTCATAAATCACTCAACTCATATTCATTTGTTGAATACAATAAAATCTATCGTAACACAAACTCTTAAAAAAATTTGTAAGAAGAGAGTTTATGGCAAGTAAACTTTGACAACCTGTATTTCTAAAACACTTTAAACAAAACTCATCAAGGCATCTTTGTGTGAAACAGAAATAATAGATTGCATACAAGTAATAAGAAATATGTGTATAAAGAGAGAAAAGAAACAACATATGTAGAGGTAGGTGAAGAAGACATACATCATCAAAGATAAACACAATGTATGTAAACATGATCACAAAACTGGTGTACAAGAAGAAAGAGGTAAGCACTCCCCCTAACAAGATGAAACACATCTCCCCCTTACAAAGACATGTATTTCTTCCCCTAACACGTAGAATCTTAGAAAGACACCACATATTCTCCACAATTTCTCTCCCTTTTTGTTATGATTGACAAAGGGTACAAAAAGCTAGAAAACTTCACCCAAGAGACATAAAAAAATGATCAAGGATGATCAAGAGGGCACAAGAAATCCATATAAATGCATGAATGTAATGAAACAAGATGTTATGGATGACAAGATAATAGAAGGATACAAAACATGTGAAAAACAAATCTCCCAACAAGAAAAAAAAAATGTTATGCACATAGATCCCAAAACACACACACACACACTAAACAAGTCTAACCAATTTTATATTTCAAAAACAAGTCAAGACAGTTTAGTGAGCATATATTAATACATGTAAAACCTTATGATGGCCAAATCACATTGTACCTGCACATGTATCAAGAGTAGCAAAGAATATTGCGTGTTGTGTGTGAAAAACATCACAAGATTGCATAAGTATATACATGTTATGACAATTTGAGATATGAGAAAAATCACTTTAACTCACACACAATCATAACTGCTTGATGGGGGCTATCACCTTCGAGGTACATCTTATAACTCCCACATCTCCTAGAATGCACGCTTGCAATCATTTTTAAAGCATTTTTTATATTTTTGCTTGTAATTTTCCTTTGCATATTTTTTCTTTTAAGCATATCATGCATGGACATATTAGAGAGAGAAAAGAAATACCCAATGATATTTAACATTCCAATTTTGTTATGCCTAACCACACAAATGTCATTAACACTGCACTTTTGCTATGCTGAAGTATACAGGTGTCATATTATGATTGACGGGCAACAGTGGTGAGATGGTTATTAATGCCTCTCTTTTAAGATTTTTTAGTCCTTCCCGTAAAAAAAAGTGATACGAGTGTTAAGTACAAAAAATAACTTAATCTTTCTCATCACTAACAAGAGCCACAAAGCTCACTTGCTTAGTTGTGCATAGAGATGTTCATCTAAGTTACAAAAGATACAAAGTTTAGAAAACTTTGTTTCAATGGCCATCCAAGGTACACAAGTACCAATGTATACAAACACACACTATTTTTGCATTTTTCTGATTTTTCTCTTTTTATTTTGAAAAACAAACAAAATAAAGAATAAACAACCAGACAAAAACAGACAAACAACATGAAAGCATGAATGAAAGATGCATATGCATGAAGGCATGATAGAAATGTGCAGATACATGAAAGCATGATTCCAAAAACAAATAAGAAATCAAACAAAAAGTGTCCTACTTTAGATAGAAAGAATTAAAGTAAAGGACAAACAAAAAAGACAATCAAGTTTTAGGCTCCTTTCTCACCCACACAGCACGAGTCTTTAACCGTGAAAATAAAAAAGGCACGTGTCCTAGTATGCCTACTAAAGGACATAGAAGAATTAAGATTATCCTGAAATTAAGTTAAAAAGCTCAAAGCTTTTAATAACTCTCCAAACAAAGGTGTAGATCCTTGAGAGGAAACCTGTGACCATTTGGACAATTGCTTATACAACTTAAAGCAATTAGGATGAATGTGTCTAGAAACACCACAATGGTGACAAACATGTGGTCTAACAATAGATTTAGAATTAGCCAAATCAGTTTTGGATTTCATACCTTTATTATCTTTCTCAGATTGTGGCACAAAGACAGTCCTTGATCCAGAAGCCATGGAAGAGGAGGGGTCGAAGGAGATAGCATATCCTAAGCCAATCTTATCAGAACTATGCTTTTAAGCACTCAATATCTCATCAAGCTTTGCAGTAGACATCCTCTCTATTTGAGTTCTAGCTTGACTAAGTTCAACCTCGAGATTCTTGACCTTCTCTTCTAATAAGGTGTTCTCCATAACAAGAGTCTCAACTAACCTTGTAGTCTCAGCTAGTTTGACTAATAGATCGGTCTTTTCAGTTTTTACCTCATTAAGCTCTTTTCTACAAAGATGAGAAGTCTTTACAGATTTTATGAATTTAGTGCATAACTTATCATAGGCTTCCTGAAGGGTCAACTACTTGGGTACTTCATCAGAAGAAGAATCCTCATTGTCACTAGCACTCTCCACAATCACCTTATCGGTTGAGGCAGCAAAGGCCATAACGTGACTACATTCATCCACATACTCATCAGAAGAGTCATTCTCAGTATCATTCCAAGTAGCGACCAACCCTTTATCTTTTGACTCCATGGTCATTTCCTTCATAAGGTAATTTGAGCACTCTATCCTCATAGGACCAAAACTTTTGCACTTATAGCATTAGATGAGGGGTTTCTCACTCTTACCTTTCCTAGAGGATTTAAATTTCCTAGGAGGTTTGCCCTTATCCTTTTTCCTGAACTGAAGAAGCTTGATAATCTCATCAGTTATGAAGGTTAGATCCTCATCCTCATCATCATCTTCATCTTCATCTTCACTTTCAGAGTCCTCAATCTCTTCCTCTGTACCCTTAAGAGCCAAGTTTGTACTCTTTCCACCTTTTCCCATTGAGCCTAATCTCATCTCGTAGGTTTGAAGGTTCCCTACAAGCTCAGTCAAAGGAATTTGATCAATGTCCTTTGCTTCTTCAATGACAGTGATCTTGGCATGGAATCTTTCAGGTAAGGACCTAAGGATTTTTCTAACAATTTTGGATTCTGCAATACATTTTCCAAGTTTGAAAGCAGAATTCACAATATCCTTGAGTTTGGCATAGAACTCATCAAATGTCTCATCCTCCTCCATCCTTATTTTTTCAAAACTACTAGTGAGTTGTTAAAGTTTCACGATCTTTACTGCCTTGGTACCTTCATAGGTGGTTTCAAGAATGGTCCATGCTTCCTTGGCAACTTCCATGGATAATATTTTCTTGAATTCTTCATTGGTCACCCCACAAAACAAAGCATTCAATGCCCTACTATTGAAATTTGCCGCTATGATTGTTGCTTCATCCCAATCCATCAGCGCTTCCTTTGGCTTAATCCAACCAACTTCAACAACTTGCCATACCTGTTCACCAAGAGCCTGCAAAAAAAAATTTCATACGAACTTTCCAGTACGCATAATTAGTTCCATTAAATAAAGGAGGAATCAGAAAAGATTGTCCATGATCCATGACAACAGGGGTCAAGGATCATGCTCAGGAAATTAATCCAATCAAAGTGAACCTGCTCTGATACCACTTGATGAGAAATTTAGACCCCGATTGATAGAATTAACAAGTTTTAAATCCAAATTGCTAATTAGATTTATTATGAATAAAACTTGTTAAAACAAACAAACATCAATATCATGTCAAAATAATGCAGCGGAAAAATAAATAAGACAAGATATGATGACCCATGAAAACCAATTAAACAAACTAGTTTCACAGTAAAAAACCTAGGGGGAAACTTTCCTGAAAAGCAATCCATTATAGAAAAGAGAAGTTTTAGATCTAGTGCAAAACCTTTGTCCCTAAACTCTACAATCCCTGTAGATGAACTCACAGCAGAAACCTTCTACCGCTTCAGAACCTCTAAACTCTTCAATATATAAACGCCACCCTTTGATGCACAAATCCCAGTACGTGACTCACTCACCAACTTGAGGAGAAGAATATTGGCTGCAAAGTTCTTCACTTCATCAACATTGAAGATCAAGAAGCACTTGGTTACAAAACCCTAAGGCGCAAAGACGCAGTAGCTTCTTTTAGAGAGAATAAGGTCTCGGTCACCTTTTACATATGTTCTCCTGTATTCTCTTATGTGAGGACATCTAAAATAAGCCTTATATAGGTCTAGGGTTGTGAGAAAAGAAACCCTACACATACATGTCATCATGAGCTGAAAATTAGATCTGAAAATCTGAATTCCCGTAACCTCGATCTATCAAGAGGTGTTGAGATTTAAATTTCGACAAATACAGCTATCGAGAAGCTATCGAGGAGTTGTCAAGGAGACAAGAACTTTCTCAATTGATCCACCAGTTGTCGAGAGGTGTCGAGATTGCGATAACAATCAACTGAGAAGCTCAATAGATAACCTAGCTGTCGAGAGGTGTCGAGCTATCTGTCCAGTTTTAGTGAACAATTTTTCTTTACTTGTTTCTTGGTCTAATTTTCATGACTTTAATACTAGACTTAAATAACATGTTTCTTGAAGTATTAAACACATCCTAGATCTATCCAAATATAAGTAAAGTGCGTTTTGTCAAAGGATTAGCCAATTACACAAAATATGTCCTTAACATACTTTATCTATTTTACCTACACACATGTTGTAGCAATGGATCTATTTTAACTTTCAACACAATAAAATAATATAAATATCACAATAAAATAATATATCCCACTACCCAAAAAAACATCCACAGCACCAACCACAACCACCTCTACCATCAACCACACCCACAACCACCAGTCCACTGCAAAAAATAAACCCAATCTTTCATCTTTTCCGTAACGCCAGAAAAAAAAAACCCCAAACAAAAAAAAAAAAAAAAAAAAGCGGCACAACCACCATCAACAAACCCACAGCCACAAATCACAAATCGGACCCACAAATCAGAAATCGAACCCACGCCGATATGACCCACCACCAACAAAACAACCCACCACCACCACCATCTCCACCGTGACCCCTGAAATCCAGCAACCTAAACGCCGAAACCCACCAAACCCAAATCTAGCTACCAAAACGTTGAAACCACACACCGATCTCAACCCCGATACCAACTCACACCGGAGCACAACCACGACCCAGCAACGGAGTAGAGGTGAGGGAAGCCACTTCGATCCACGAGGCCGGAGCATAACCACGATCCACAGAAAGCCACTTCGATCCATGAGGCTGGAGCACAACCACGACCCAGCGACTGGAGCACAATGTGGAGAGAGTTTGTTTGAGAGAGTTTGTTAGAGATGAGATGAGAACTTTCAGATGGAGTGACTGAGAGAGAGAGAGAGGCACGGTGTGAGTTTTTAATAAAATAATCGGGCCAATAGAATAAAATAATTTTTTTTTTTTAGCTCTCATGAACGGTGCACATCTATCTATAGATGTGCACTGTAGCAATGGAGCTAAAAAAAGTAGATTTAGCTCCACTACTGGAGCATAATTTTAGTATTTGAGGAGCTAAAATATAGCAATATAACTACACTGCTGCAAATCTTGGAGATAAAGCAATGAAGGTGAAACACAAACACGTAACTGCATGCTATAATTAATGAAAATTTTTTTATTTTTTTTATTTCAAATATGTTTAGTGTTATTTTACTTCAACCGTCTATGTGACAACTTAATAAACTATTGATATGTAGTTTTGATTACATGACTTTTTTAATAATTATATGATTTGTTTAAATAATAAACATGGATAGTGTTATAGTTTTCTTCATTATTGGTTGGAAAAATTAACTCCAAATATATTTGGAGCCAATAATTAATAATATTTCAAGAATTTTGTAACTCAATAGATTTTTTTTTTTTTTTTTTTTTTTTTTTTTTTTTTTTTTTTTTTTAACAGTCATTCACGATTCAAGTTCTCCTTGACTATATATATATATATATATATATATATATATTTATATATATGTTTGTTTAATAAAGCTTCCGTGTTCATTGTAAAAACCTTTAAAAAATAAACAAAAACAAAACAAAGAAAATCAATGTATGCCGACATAACTTCCTCACCGACCACATGACTGAATATAAAACTTACATAGTTTACAACGAAACGAAAGAAGTATGAACTTTTGATGTCATGTCTGACGCAGAACGTAAAAGGATAAGTGGATATATAATAAAAAAATTTGCAAAATATCCATGTTACCTGTGAGGCTACTGTCAATCACGAATGGTATTGAATTGAATCTATTGATGCACACTGTTTATAGTTAATCTTCTTCCCTTCAAGATTTTTCATGATAAATAGCTCAGCAGCTGATGTTGATTTTTGTTACCATATTTTAGACATAAGTAATGATTATGTCTATACCTATTCTCAGCCAAAAAAAAAAAAAGACTATACCTAGTGTGAGTAGTATCACATATAAATAGTTGTATATTTTAAATTCA
The DNA here is from genome assembly GCF_001633185.2 of Quercus lobata. Lineage (NCBI taxonomy): Eukaryota > Viridiplantae > Streptophyta > Magnoliopsida > Fagales > Fagaceae > Quercus > Quercus lobata. The sequence goes on along the minus strand of NC_044911.1, from coordinate 7,931,787 downwards.
ACAACAATCTCAATTGTGTTTAACTTTTTTTTTTTTTTTTTAAGAAACGTATTTAACAATTGAGAGATCACTAAAAAAATCTAATATATATTTAGGATCTGTTTGGATACAGCTGAAAACTGAAAATTGAAAACAATAAAGCAAAATAATTTTTAAATGTGTGAAAAGTACCGTATGACCTATTTTTAATGAAAAAGTTGCTGAAAAGTGATGTTTGTAGGTCCCGTGAACAGTACATAGGTGCACTGTTCACAGAAAAAGTCAACATTCATGGCTCTAAAAAAAAAAAAAAGAGAAAAACGCAACGCGGAAACGCGGAATCCAAACCGCACCTTAGTTTAAAAAATTCGAACAATCTGGATTATTTTTAACTTTCTTTTAATAGGAATTAGGAAGTTTCGTGTGTATTTGAGTTCAACTTGTTCAAGCCCGCTCTAAACATTTTGGGACCTTAGGCAAGAACTAAAATAAGGCATTTTTTATATTTATGTATTAATTAAATTAATATTTATTTAATATTTTTATATTATAATATATTTTCTTGTCTTTTAAGATGCAAATTAACTAATTAAAATTTTCTATTCAAGTTCTTCTAATATCTCATTTTCAATCAATAATATAGGTAATCCACTTAATCTTTCTTGGGACATTGTCGACCTTAGCTACATATGATTTTATTAATTTTAATTTTGAAAATTTTCTTTATGTAGAAGCAACAATAACATGTATTATTCATAAAATTCTATAAGCAATACATGTATTTGAAAATGAATCTAACATTTTTATATAATTTAGTATGTTAATTGGAGTATATACTTATATTTGTAAAATTTCAATTAAAACTTTTAACTCTGAAAATAAATCTAAACCATCAATATCATAACAAACATCATGTTTGAGAAGAGATTCAAGTTTATATAGTATTTTTGCAAAGTATCATGATCTAGTGATTTCAATTTGGTGAAGTTAAATAGAAAACCAAAAATATCTTCATATATTTGAAATTTTTCAAACCTATTCTCAATTGAATTAATTGCTTTATCTACTATATATAAAAAATAATCTACGTTTCTCACGAAATATAGGTTATATTTCCATTTCAGATGCCATTTTTTTAGATGAATTCATGGCAAAGTAAATCCATTTTCTCTATATATCCTTTAAAATAAGAAATGAGGTCTTTTAATTGATCTATAGCCACATAAGTCTTATTGACTTATCTAATAAGACTCCACCCCAAAGTTTTGAATTCCATTATAGAGGCCGCTCCGGATTGGCCTTGGGAACGAAATATTCTAATATTGGTATGTACCGGTGCACTATTTCTGAGTAATGGGGCCAATATATATATATATATATATATATGAGTAATTAATAAAAAATATTGTTATTAATTTTTACTATAATACTAGTTACGGCAGCACATGCAAGGCACGTGCTTGCCATGGAATAAGAGTAGTGTTTAAGGTCAATTTTAAATTTTATTTATATCACAAAACGAAGATATAAATCATTTGATTTTTAAAGAATATAGAGATTTACATTAATCAAAATAGACATTAATTTTAAGAATTTTGGTAATTATGTCATTAAAAGTTAATCTCATTAATATAAAAAATTTGATTACACACAAAGTTAGGGTAGCTATTTAACATATAAATATCTATTTTAATATAATAGTTTTTTTAGTACCTATTTACTAAAGGTAATATATCCACTCAATAAAAACTTCTGAGAATGATAACGAATATCATTATCTTCAGATAATAAGCAACTGAGTTTTGCTAAAAAAAAAAAAAAAAAAAAAAAAAAAAAAAAAAAAAAATAATAAAAGACATTTGTCATTTTATTTTCCATTAGATAATTTATAAGGTTCGAAAATTTAAACCTAGAAAATTAATGTTCTTTAGATAACAAATAAAACACCTTATACTATTATTCCAACTTTCCAAGCATTACTACCATCTAAAACTCAAAATATGCGAATTAAAATTTTTGGGATGTTAAAATTTAGTAGGAGTATTTTAAACATTACATAATAAAATATTTTAAGAATCTTAAGTTTTCATTAGGGTTTAACTAAGAGAATCACAATATGACATATTTGCTATTTTTCAAAATATTTAAAGAAAAATTGCTTGATTTTAATGTTAAAGGAGGAATTGTAAACTACCCCAAACATAAAGGACGAAAAGTGTTTTTATCCTAAGTTTTGTGTGTGTGTGTGTGTGTGTGTAAAACTATGTGTTTTTACTTAAAATAGTGCGTAAAGAAAAAAAAATGCAAAAAGTCAACCCAAAAACATTGTATGTGAAACAGTGAATTTTGGCTCAACAACGTTAGCTAAACCAATAAAAAATTTCTTAAAACACAACAAAAAGGCACAACATTTTTATAATACCTTTATAATTTTGTTATATTTTATTTTGACCTGTAAAGAATTGATAGCTCAACAATTTTGAAAATATTGTAACGACAACAAGATGTCTTAACATTTTTACAAAAGAAATCTTATGTCCACGACACTTTCATAACAAATTATAAATAGTAGGTTGTTATTGGTGTGCAAAATGGTAATTTCATTAGCAATTTTAAATTAAAACGAATAAACATTTACCACCTATGGTTTGTTATGAAAGTATTGTGAAAAATGTTGTGGATATATCACTTTTTTTGCACAGTAAATTTATTTTTAGTTGTGGTTTGTTCCAATATGATATTTTATTTTATTTTGACCTATAAGAAATTAACACCTCAACAATTGTGAAAATACTATGTCAATTTGTTGTGTTAATATTTTATTATTTTGTGAAACATTGCGAATTGAACAAACCAAAAATAATATAGCAAAATTACTGTGGATTTACACACTAAAAAAGAAAAAGAAAAAGTGATCAGTGAAACAATGCAAGTTGAAAAGCCAAAAATATTGTAGCCTCAAGGCATTTGCTCTTTTTATATATATTGATAATATAATATAAAACAAAACAAAGACAAATTGGTGTACTTGAGAAGAAAAAAAAAATCATCTCACCAGATTGGCCAAATGCCTTGAATAAGTATAAAAGGTTTTTTAGTAGTATTAGAATGAGTCCAAAAACTTGACTAAACCAAATCTCATTCATACAAGAATTTTGATTACACAAAGTTAGGGTAGCTGTTTAACATATAAATATCTATTTTACTATAATAGTTTTTTAGTACCTATTTGCCAAAGTCTATATTTCCACTCAATAAAAACTTCTAAGAATGATAACGAATATCATCATCTTCCAACAATAAGCAACTGAGTTTTGCTATAAAATAAATAAATAAAAAAATAAAAATAAAAAAGACAACAAAAGGCATGTGTCATTGAATTTTCTATTAGATAAATCATAGGTTTCGAAAATTTAAACCTAGAAAATCAATGTTCTTTAGATAACAAATAAAACACCTTATATTATCATTTCAACTTTCCAACCATTACTACCATCTAAAACTCAAAATACATGAAGAAAATTTTTGGGATATTAAAATTTAGTGGGAGTATTTTAGACATTACACAATAAAATATATTAAGAATCATAAGTTTTCATTAGGATTTAACTGGGAGAATCACAATATGACATATTTGCTCTTTTCCAAAATATTAAGGGAACATTTGCTTGATTTTAAAGTTAGAGGAGGAATTGTAAACTACCTCAAACATAAAGGATGAAAAGTGTTTTTATCCTAAGTTTTTTTTTTTTTTTGGGTAAAACTATGTGTTTTACTTAAAATGATGCGTAAGGAAAAAAAAAAATTCAAAAAACCAACCCAAGAAAATTGTATGTGAAACAGTGAATTTTGACTCAACAACATTAGCTAAACCAATAAAAAATTTCTAGAAATACAACAAAATGGCACAACGTTTTTATAATACCTTTAAAATTTTGTAATATTTTATTTTGATCTGTAAAAAATTGATAGCTTAGCAGTTTTGAAAATATTGTGACGACAACAAGATGTCTTAACATTTTCACAAAAGAAATGTTATGTCCATGCCATTTTCATAAAAAATTATAAGTAATAGGTTGTTACAGGTTGTTATTGGTGAGCAAAAAAGTTATTTCAATTTACAACCTGTGGTTTGTTATGAAAGTGTTGTGAAAAATGTTGTAGACATAACACTTATTTTGCACAATAACTTTATTTTTAGTTGCGATTGATTCTAATATAATATTTTGCTATTTTATTTTGACCTATAAGAAATTAACACCTCAGCAATTGTGAAAATATTATGCCAATTTATTGTGTTAATATTTTATTATTTTGTGAAACATTGCGAATTGAACAAACCAAAAATAATATGGCAAAACTATTGTAGCTTTACACATTAAAAAAAAAAAAAAAAAAGAGCGGTCGGTGAAACAGTGCAAGTTGAACAAACCAAAAATACTGTAACTTCAAGGCATTTGCTTTTTTTATATACAGATAATATAATATAAAACAAAACAAAAACAAATTGGTGTACATGAGAAGAAAAACAAAATCCACCTCACCAGATTGGCCAAATGCCTTAAATAAGTATGAAAGGTTTTTTAGTAGCATTAAAATGAGTACAAAAACTTGACTAAACCAAAACACTATTCCTAAGCCTATTGACTCTTTTTATATAGTTAATAGAGATAAATTATATAGATTGATTAATATAATGTTTTAATTATATAAAAGAAATAGTGTTTCAAATATTCAAAATAAGTGGTTAGATTTATTTTTTTGGATAAATTCCAATAAACTACCCTGAGGTTTGGGCTAATACCAACAAGATCCAAAACTTTTAAAAAATGACCAAGTTGGTCCCCTTGACACAATTTGGTTCCTAAACGGCATTTAGGCCCATTACTCATTCTTAACTGTTCTTCTCCCTCTCCTCACTAAGAATCTCTCTTCATTACCGAATGTTTATGTTCATGCTAACATTTTTGAGTTGTGAGTTCTATTCAAAATGATTATACAAACATGTACACTTAGCCATATAAAACCTAAAACCCCCAAAAATCACTAATCACAAAGCATATATACATATCCATAATCATTCATATGCCAACGAAAACACCATATTATAACAATTTTGAGACAAAACCCAAATTGTGTAATGGGTGTAAACGCCGTTTAGGGACCAAATTGTGTCTAGGGACCAACTTGGTCACTTTTGAAAAGTTCTAGACTTTGTTGGTATTTAGTCCAAATCTTAGGGTAGTTTATTGGAATTTATCCTTTTAAAAAAAATAAAAATAAAATAAAAAATTTGGTTATTCAACAAATAAAATTACCTTCCTAGAACCTTCCTTTCAAATCATTTTTTTCATTCCCAAGCTCCTACCCATGTGGCCACCTCTACTCCTCAACTTTCTCATTGCATTTATTCTCTCATACATTTATTTATTACTTTTTTAGGGTTCAGTAAGTTTACAATGCTCCTTTTTCTCAGTTCTTCAAACTCTTAACTTTGTCTTCATCTCTCTTCTCAATTCTTCTTTCTTTAGATGTTAAGGATGATATTTTTGGGATAATTGATTTTGTTTAGATCAAAAATTTTTTTGGGGTACCAATGTTTACAAAGATGTTTTAGATTTTTTGTTCTTTTGTCACAAGGATGCATCAGACTTTTTGAAGTTTCATCTGAAACTTTTTTTTTCTACTACCCTTCTTTTTTAAAATTTTGGGACCCCTTCCACCTGGGGGCCTTAGGCAATGGCCTAATTGACTTAGTAGAAGGGCTGGCCCTGAACTTGTTTTCGACAACTTATTTATGCAAGACAAAAGACAAAAAATTAGTTTTTTATTTTTCAAAAACCTAAAAGTTGAATATTTGAAATAAAATTGAGACAAAATGCTAAAAGTTGAAAGTTGTAGCCCTTTTGGGGGGTGCGGGTAGTGTCACTAGATCAAAAGCTTTGGCCAAATAAAATCTAAAATCTATTGCATATGATATGAGCACATCATTAATTTTTATTGATTTCAATCACCCTCATATCGTACGTGGTCATCATCAAGTTCTGGTTTTCATGGGTTTTGTTTAGGCCCAAAATTAACATCATTTGACCCATTGTCATTTACATTCTCGGGTCAGGTCCTATAATAGCACTCAATGGGTTTAGGTTCCTACATTGGGCCTATCAGTACAGGTCCATTGCATTGTTGCAGTTGTGTAGCCGTTGAAATTGTTAGTTATAATTGGTGAAAGTTTTTTTTTTTGATAAATGTAATTGGTGAAAATTGTTGAGGCAGGATCAATTACATTCATTATGTCAATTTGTAAACTTTGTACTAGAATTTGTAATCATTTTTTTATTTTTCTTACTTTAAAATGGCTCAACTACTGACACTATTTTTATGTGCACTGACGTGATATGCTAATTATTATATTAACATGTTAATAAAGAGCAAAATATCTAAATAATTGTAAACATATTTTCACCACTTATGTAAGAAAACTAGAAATTAATAAAATATAAACAAAGAAATTAAACTTAATTTTTATAAAGTGTTAAACATAATTGCATGAAGAAAAAATAAATTTTAAATTTGACATTGTAATGTGACAAAGAATAAAATAATCAAAGTATAAATTATTAATATAAAAAGAAATAATAAATGATAAAGTAAAATAATATAGATACACGTATACAAAAGATACCACATGTCTATACATTTGCAGATATGCCTTATTTTTTGGCGTTTTCCTATATTTGATAGTATTAGGAAAAAATAATTTTCAAAGGAAAACTATCTTTTGACTTTCTTTGTTTAGCTTGACGTGAGTTAGAGTTATTTTTCACTAAATAGAGAAAGTCAAAAGATAATTTTCCAACTCATTTTAAAGATGCTACTAAACATAATAAAATAGGATAGTTTTCAAAAAAATGTTTTTCGGAAAGTGATTTATTTTTCTAGAATGTTTTATTTTTTTTGAAGAGAATGCCACAAATATCCATGGTAAATCATCTTCCCTACCTCTTTAATTTCTCTCATTTGCATTTTCTTTCGTAACAAATAGAAGAAAAATCAAAATATTCCTTTATATTTTCAATCCTCTCTAAAAATCACCCCCAACCAAACAAGGGGATATGACTCATGCTAAAACTAATCCCAACTTGGCAGTGTCTTAGGTCACCTCGGCCCAATCAAATTTGAACTTTCTACAACCCAAAAGAATTTGGGCCAAAATTTCAAAATCTGCCCAATTTCATTTCCCATTCATCTAGTTCCTTCTCCTCTGTAATGCTTATCTACGACGTTTCAGTGCTGAGATCTCTAAAAGAAAATATTTTCCCTTTCGTTTTTTTTTTCTCATTTTCTTGTCAACCAAACAAACACCTTAGATTCTAGATTTTGGGAGATCTCGCTTTTGGTTCTTTTTTTCTCGGTTCAATTTTTGAGCTTTATCAAAACCCTAATATCCCAATTCAAATTCCCCAAATTTTAATATTTTTTGGGTTCTCTTTACATTGCAGATCAAAGAGAAATTGACATGGGGTTCTTGGTGACAACCCTAATTTTCATAGTGATTGGGATCATTGCGTCTCTTTGCACAAAAATTTGCTGCAATAGAGGCTAGGAAGCACCGATGCGGCTGGGAGGGTGCCTCACTGGAGTCTGATGTGGCCCGACACGGGGTGTGGTCATTAACACCGCTGACCACATGTTAGCTCCATGTTTGTTTGTTTGTTTGTTTGTTTTTGTTTGTTTTTTTTTTTTTTTTCTTTTTTCTTTTTTTTTTTTTTTCCAGATTTGCACCGATTCGCATAGAACCGAGCCGAATCAACCAGAATCAAGTCGTATCGGCTGAATCGAATCGTATCGGCTGGTAGCTGAAACTAACTGAAACGGCTGAAATCGGCCTTGAATCATGCCAGAACAGCCGAAATCGGCTTTGAATGAGTCCCAAATTTCCTAAATCTATCCTTACTCAATTTTATTCTAAATATTTGTTGCTTCTTTTGTGTTTTCTTTTTTGTTTTGTGTTTCTTGCCTTCTTCTTTCTTTGTTTTGTGAACCAAGGCCATAGTAATTTGTTTTCTAAGAATATTTTAATAGTAAAAATATATAGAAAATATTTTTAATAATTTTTTAATCACCGCACCCCGCTGGACCCACACCTTACTTTTTCAAAAATTGCCGAATCCCGCACCCACACTCGCACCCTGATCTAGAAACACACCCGTGCTTCATAGAATAGAGGACCCTCTAATAATTTGTACATTTCTCAAAACCCAATTTTTTTTTTTTTTCACTTATTTATGTTTTTGGGTCTATATGTGTGTGAATTTTATAGAAGTTGCTGCATTTATTAATTCAAGATTGTATATAGTGCATAACTGAAGCTTATTTACAGTAAGTAGCTCTAGATTTCATGATATATGTGGTGTTTGGCTAGGTTTTATGTGGTAATGATTTGAGCTTAAGATGCTTGGGGGATTTTGTTTTGTTGTGTCATGAAATATGATGGTTCAATTCACTGAGTGGGAAGTACTTAACAATCTCAACATCATCTTAGATGGGAGTATTTTAACAAGTAAGGAGTTCTCACTGCAGTTGAAGCCATTAATTTGAATGGCAATTACAAGTCAATATTCTTGTAGTTCAATGGCATTACCTAATTCTTCCTATTGGTTCGAACCTGAGTTCAAATCTACCCCTACTTCCAACTTGTTAGTCCGTTGAGGATCTATAGGAAACTCCAAAATTTTGGGACTAAGGCTTGTTGTTCTTGTTGTTGTTGTTGTTGTTGTTGTTGTAGTATGGTGATAGATTGTATATTGTCATATATTTTGAAGTTTATGAAATTCCCGTTACCATTTTTGAATTTCCTTACTTATATTGGTACATTTGTTTATTAAACAACATTTAGAAGAAGAAGGGTTCCAATTAGTTCAATTGACAGAGTCTCTAATAGTTAAATAAGAGTTCACGAGTTCAATCCCAGCGAACGATGTAGTTGAAATATTAAGGACCATGAAATAGAACCTTAGTGGGTTTATATATATATATATAGTTTATTTTTTATTTTCCCCATGTAAAATTTTTTTTAGTTTTGTTCTTTTGGATATTGAGGAATGGGCTTGCAAACCTCTGATTGTGTGTCAGTTTTAGTTTCATATTTAGTCTTGGTAAAGTTTTGATGTTTTTAATGGATCCTCATACTAATTTCATTGTCAGTTAATCAATTAAAAAAAAAAATAACTTTGACCCTTCAAATTAAAGAAGCTCAAAGTTTTGAAATCGAAAATAGAAATACTAGAATACTATGTCATTCATTGTAAAAGCACAAAATAGATAACCCCAAACTATGCGCCACCAGAGTCATGCATATATATAAAGTGGGTTTTAGTTATTGTTACACTTTTTCAAAACATAACATGTTTAGTTTTAGTTCCGACTACTTCATGTGTCTCGACATCATGATCAGCACCTAGTCCCTGGTGACCACGATTACTACTTTTGCAGTGAATAGATCTTTTCCTGTGCCTTTCATTTAAAAGCTCAGCTAGGAAAAAATGTCCACACACCCTCTAAACTTTGAAATAGTTGTCAATACACCCCTTGAACTTTTTTATTAGCCAATTTACTCCATAAACTTTACCCCAATTAATTTTCCGTTAAAAAACTAACTGAATGGTCACGTGAGACGCATGAGCTTTAAAAAACAAATATGCCCTTTTCATTTGAAAAACTATATATATGGATTGCCGAAAGCAAAAGAAACTTAGGTCTGACCGGAGAGGGAGAGGGAGAGAGAGAGAGAGACAACCATTGCGGCACGTCGTCCCCTCCCCTCGCTGCTTATGTCTCGACAACGCCTGGTGGTTCTACCACGCTGTCTAATAGCCTCCGCTTGGTTTGTTTGTTTTTTTTTCTTCTTCTTTCTATCTTTCTTTCTAATCCAAGTATTTTTATTATTCAAATCCACAAAAATCTCTTTGTTTTGCTAATCTCCTTGTTTGAATTTCTATAGGAATTTCTTGGTTTTGTCTAATTTTTGGGGTTGGGTCTTGTGAGCTTGTTCGTTTCATAGAAAATGAAATTTACAAATGAAACGAACATTAAAAATTTGGAGTTGTAATTACAGTATACATATTAGGTGAATGAATGATATTCTTTATAGTGTTTTACAATTGATGTTTATGTGGCTAGTGCTATAGTGAACATGTATTGCATGCATTATTGCTTTTAAGTATGCTATACAACTGTGTAGGGAAATTTAGACCCCGGTTGATAGAATTAACAAGTTTTAAATCCAAGTTTCTAATTAGATTTATTATCAATAAAACTTGTTAAAACAAACAAACATCAATATCATGTCAAAATCATGCAGCGAAAAAATAAATAAGACAAGATATGATGACCCAGGAAAACCAATGAAACAAACTATTTTCATAGAAAAAAACCTGAGGGGAAACCTTCCCAAAAAGCAATCCACTATAGTAAAGAGAAGTTTCAGATCTAGTACAAAACCTTTGTCCCTAGACTCTACAATCCCCGTAGATGAACTCGCAGTAGAAACCTTCTACCGCTTCACAACCTCTGAACTCTTTAATATATGAACGCCACCCTTTGATACACGAATCCTAGTACGTGACTAACCAATTGCGCGGATCACAGTACGCGACTTAAATCACCAACTAGAAGAAGATGTTGGATGAATAGTTCTTCACTTCATTAACAATGAAGACTAAGAAGCACTTGGTTACAAAACCCTAAGGCGCAAAAGACATAGTAGCTTCTTTCAGAGAGAATAAGGCTTCGGTCACTTTTTGCATATATTCTCCTTGTATTCTCTTGTGTGACGGCCTTTAAAACAAACCTTATATAGGTCTAGGGTTGTGAGAAAAGAAACCGTACACAAATACAAAAACTTGGGCCGAAAATCAGATCTGGAAATCTGAATTCTCGTAACCTTGATCAATCAGGAGGTGTCGAGCTTTGAACCTCGATAAATACAGCTATCGAGAAGCTATCGAGGAGCTGTCGAGGAGACAGGAGCTTTCTCGATCAATCCACTAGCTATCGAGAAGTGTTGAGCTATCTGTCCGCAATTGTCGAGAGGTGTCGAGCAACTATCGAGCTATCTGTCCGCAGGTGTCGAGCTATCTGTCCAACTTTAATGAATAGTTTTTCTTCACTTGTTTCTTAGTCCAATCTACATAGCTTTAATACTAGACTTGAACAACATGTTTCTTGAAGTATTAAACACATCCTAGATCTACCCAATTACAAGTAAAATGCATTTTGTCAAAGGATTAGCCAATTACACAAAGTAGTGACATATGTTCCTAACAAGTTAAACACATATGTCCTAACAATCTCCCCCTTTGGCAATCCGTGACAAAACCACAACAAACAAATGAACATATGAGAGAAGTCATAAATCACTCAACTCATATTCATTTGTTAAATACAATAAAATCTATCCTGACACAAACTCTTGAAAAACTTTACAAGAAGAGAGTTTATGACAAGTAGACTTTGACAACCTGTATATCTGAAACACTTTAAACAAAACTCATCAAGGCATCTTTGTGTGAAACAGAAATAATAGATTGCATACAAATAATAACAAGTATGTGTATAAAGGGAGAAAAGAAACAACATATAAAGGGGTAGGTGAAAGAAAAACATACATCAATATAAATAGGAGTAAAGTACAATGTATGTCTATAAATGGTCATAAGACTGATGTACAAGAAGAAGGAAGTAAGCACTCTCCTTAACAAGATGAAACACATCTCCCCCTTACAAGGAATGTATTTCTCCCCCTAACATGTAGAATCTTAGAAAGAAACCACATATTCTTCACAATTTCTCCCCCTTTTTGTCATGATTGACAAAGGGTACAGGAAGCTATAAAGCTTTACCCGAGAAACATAAAGATGATCAAGGGGGGACAAGAAATCCATATAAATGCATGAATGTAATGAAACAAGATGCTATGGATGACAAGATAATAAAAGGATGCAAAACATGTGAAAAACAAATCTCTCAACAAGAAAAATGTTATGCACATAGATCCCAAAAACACACACACATACTAAACAAGTCTAACCAATTTTATATTTCAAAAATAAGTCAAGACAGTTTAGTGAGCATACATTAACACATGTAAAACCTTGTGATGGCCAAATCACATTGTACCTGCACATGTATCAAGAATAGCAAAGAATATTGCGTGTTGTGTGTGAAAAACATCGTAAGATTACATAAGTGTATATATGTTATGACGATTTGAGATATGAGAAAATCACTTTAATTCACACACAATCATAACTGCTTGATGGGAACTATCACCTTCGAGGTACATCCTATAACTCCCACATCTCCTAGAATATACGCTTGCAATCATTTTTTAAAGCATTTTTTGATCTTTTTACTCTTTATTTTCTTTGCATATTTTTCTTTTTAAGCATATCATGCATGGGCATATTAGAGAGAGAAAAGAAATACCCAATAATATTTGACATTCCAATTTTGCTATGCTTAAGCACACTAATGTCATTGACACTGTACTTTTGCTATGCTGAAGCATATAGGTGTCATATTATGATTGGCAGGCAATAGTGGTGAGATGGTTATTAATACCTTTCTCTTAGGATTTTTTAGTTGTTCCCGTCAAAAAGAGTAATACAAGTGTTAAGTACAAGAGATAACTTAATCTTACTCATCACTAACAAGAGCCACAAAGCTCACTTGCTTAGTTGTGCATAGAGATGCTCATCTAAGTTACAAAAGATACAAAGTTTAGAAAACTTTGTTTCAATGGCTATCCAAGATACACAAGTACCAATGTACACAAAACACACACTGTTTTGGTATTTTTCTGATTTTTCCTTATTATTTTTATTTTGAAAACAAAACAAAATAAAAACTAAAGAAAAACAGACAAACAATATGAAAGCATGAAAGAAAGATGCATATGCATGAAGGCATGATAGAAAGGTGTAGATGCATGAAAGCATGATTCCAAAGCAGATAAGAAATCAAACAAAGAGAGTCCTACTTTAGATATAAAGAATTAAAGCAAAGGACAAATAGAAAAGGCAATTAAGTCTTAGGCTCCTTTCTCACCCACATAGCAGGAGTCTTTGGCCGTGAAGATGAAAAGGCACGTGTCCTAGTATGCCTACTAAAGGACATAGAAGAATTAAGATTCACCTGAAATTGAGTTAAAAAGCTCAAGACTTTTAATAACTCTCCAAACAAATGAGTAGGTCCTTGAGAGGAAACTTGTGACCGTTTGGACAATTGCTTATGAGGATACAACTTAAAACATTTAGGACGAATGTGTCCAGAAATACCACAATGATGACAAACATGAGGTCTAACAATGGATTTAGAATTAGGCAGATTAGTTTTGGATTTCATACCTTTATTACCTTTCTCAAATTGTGGTATAAAGACAGTCCTTAATCAAAAAGCCGTGGAAGAGGAGGGGCTGGAGGAAACAGCATATCCTAAGCCAGTTTTATCAGAACTAGGCTTTTGAGCATTCAAGACTTCATCAAGCTTTGCACTAGACATCCTCTCTATTTGAGTTATAGCTTGACTAAGCTCAACTTCAAGATTCTTGACCTTCTCTTCTAATGAGGTGTTCTCTACAACAAGAGTTTCAACTAATCTTGTAGTCTCATCTAGTTTGACTAACAAATCAGTCTTTTCAATTTTTACCTCATTAAGCTCTCTCCTACAAAGATGAGAAGTCTTTTTCAGATTTTATGAATTCAGTGCATAGCTTATCATAGACTTCCTAAAGGGTCATCTTCTTGGGTACTTCATCAGAAGAATCCTCACTGTTACTAGCACTCTCCACAATCACCTTATCGATTGTGGCAGCAAAGGCCATAACGTGACTACATTCACCCACATACTCATCAGAAAAGTCATCCTCAGTATCACTCCAGGTAGCAACCAACCCTTTATCTTTGGATTCCTTTGTCTTTTCCTTCATGAGATAGTTTGGGTACTCTATCCTCATATGACCAAAAACTTTGCACTTATGACATTGGATGGAGGGTTTCTCATTCTTTCCCTTCCTTAAGGATTTAGGTTTCCTAGGAGGTTTGCCTTTATCCTTTTTCCTAAACTGAAGAAGCTTGATAATCTCATCAGTTATGAAGGTTAGATCCTCATCCTCATCATCATCTTCATCTTCACTTTCAGAGTCCTCAATCTCTTCCTCTATACCCTTAAGAGCCAAGTTTTTACTCTTTCCACATTTTCCCATTAAACCTAATCCCATCTCATAGGTTTGAAGGTTCCCTACAAGCTCAGTCAAAGGAATTTGATCAATGTCCTTTGCTTCCTCAATGGAAGTTATCTTGGCATAGAATCTTTCAGGTAAGGACCTAAGGATTTTCCTAACAAATTTGGATTTTGCAATACATTCTCTAAGGTTGAAGGTAGAATTCACAATATTCTTGAGTTTAGCATAGAACTCATCAAAGGTCTCATCCTCCTCCATCCTTATTTCTTCAAAACTACTAGTGAGTCTTTGAAACTTCACAGTCTTTACTGCCTTGGTACCTTCATAGGTGGTCTCAAGAATGGTCCATGCTTCCTTGGCAACTTCTGTGGATGATATTTTCTTGAATTCTTCATTGGTCACCCTACAAAATAAAGCATTCAAGGCCCTACTGTTGAAATTTGCCGCTATGATTGTTGCATCATCCCAATCCACCAGCGCTTCCTTTGGCTTAATCCAGCCAACTTCAACAGCTTGCCATACCTATTCACCTAGAGCCTGCAAAAAGACTTTCATACAAACTTTCCAGTACGTATAATTAATGCCATCAAATAAAGGAGGAATCAAAAGAGATTGTCCACGATCCATGACAACGGGGGTCAAGGATCACACTCAGGAAATTAATCCAATCAGAGTGAACCCGCTCTGATACCACTTGTTGGGAAATTTAGACCTCGATTGATAGAATTAACAAGTTTTAAATCCAAGTTGTTAATTAGATTTGTTATGAATAAAACTTGTTAAAACAAACAAACATCAATATCATGTCAAAATCATGCAGTGAAAAAATAAATAAGACAAGATATGATGACCTAGGAAAACCAATGAAACAAACTAGTTTCACAGAAAAAGCCCTAGGGGGAAACCTTCCCAAAAAGCAATCCACTATAGTAAAGAGAAGTTTCAGATCTAGTACAAAACCTTTGTCCCTAGACTCTACAATCCCCCTAGATGAACTCACAACAGAAACCTTCTATCGCTTCAGAACTTTTGAACTCTTCAATATATGAACGCCACCCTTTGATGCATGAATCCCAATACGTGACTAACCAATTGCACGAATCCCAGTACGCGACTTAAATCACCAACTAGAAGAAGATGTTGGATGCAAATTTCTTCACTTCATCAACAATGAAGATTAAGAAGCACTTGGTTACAAAACCCTAAGACGCAAAAGACGTAGTAGCTTCTTTCAGAGAGAATAAGACTTCGGTCACCTTTTGCATATGTTCTCCTTGTATTCACTTGTGTGACGGCCTCTAAAACAAGCCTTATATAGGTCTAGGGTTGTGAGAAAAGAAACCTTACACAAATACAAAAACTTGGGCCGGAAATCAAATCTGGAAATCTGAATTCCTGTAACCTCAATCGATTGGGAGGTGTCGAGGAGGTGTCGAGCTTTAAACCTCGATAGATATAGCTATCGAGAAGCTATCGAGAAGCTGTCGAGGAGATAGGAGCTTTCTCGATCGATCCACCTGCTATCGAGAGGTGTCGAGATATCTGTCCGCAACTATCGAGAGGTGTCGAGTAACTGTTGAGCTATCTGTCCGCAGGTGTCGAGCTATCTGTCCAGCTTTAATGAACAGGTTTTCTTCACTTGTTTCTTGGTACAATCTTCATGGCTTTAATAATAGACTTGAACAACATGTTTCTTGAAATATTAAACACATCCTAGATCTACCCCAATTACAAGTAAAGTGCGCTTTGTCAAAGGATTAACCAATTACACAAAGTAGTGACATATGTTCCTAACAAGTTAAACACATATGTCCTAACAAACTGTTTGATGAAATGCTTGAGAGAAATATGGCTACTGCTCTAATATAACAGCTGTATTGATTCTGCTCTCTAGTGGAAGATTGCGTTTTGAAGTTACTTTCATTGGTTCAAAAGTAAGGAATTGAAGAAGAAAATTTGGAAAAGAAGTGATTATAATACATTGTTGTTTGATCGTATTTTTTGATACTATACATAATGATAGTCACCTTGTCAAAGCTACATATTTGGATTTAGTGATATTCATTGTTCCTACCAGTTCACAAAATCGTTTCAAGCTTCTAGGGTCCTTTAGCATAACAATTGCAAGCACAACCTCTTGTTACAAGATGGTCACCTACACGAAGGACACACATACTCAATCCCAAGCCTTCATTGATAGCACAACCTAGACCACGATGGACCAATGCCACTCAGTTCATCAGTGAGCATCTTGTTGAGCGCATAAAGGTCTCATATCACTTACTTCATCAGCCTAGATGTGGGGTGTGTCTGAAGCACTGTAAATATTTTTGATCACTGAGTGAGCATGTTATTAGTGAGATTTTATTTCATATGCATTCTGATCCAAGGTATTACATATTTTTGTTTTTTTTTTTTTTGAATCCTTTGGTGTAAGCACTGGGTGCGAGGTGTTTATTTGTTTGTATTGGTCATTTACAATGATTTATATTCTCCATATTGTTTCATTTAAATAAGTAGACTTGTAAAAATCTCTAGCTTTGAGGAAATAGTTTATGGATAGGGAGTTTTGTGTATTTTTACCCACTATTTTCTATATTGTTCTCCTTCCTTTTCTTTTTCCAGCTCTTTCTATTAATCTTCTTGTTAATTTTGTGTTACAACTATGGATGAATGTCCACTGTCACTCCCTGCAAATTCACCTTCTGTACCAAATGTACCACCCCTTCAATCCCAATGTGATTCTATTGGGTTGGAATGGTGAAGGAGATTCAGACTATGGTGATAATTTAAGGTAGAAGGGTTTTCTTATGATGAAGGAATTCAAGGTCTAGATTCCCTAACTTTAACCAGTTTAACCAACACAGTGACATGAAGAATGTACATCTAACATAGGGACTCCTATTTGCATCACTTGTAGTCTTCAAGGAGGCACTAAAGGAGTGGCGTATCAGACTGATATTTCAATTCATGGCAAATTGGAAAATGTTCATTTTTTGGTTGGGACTTTCTTCCCAACCAAAAAATGATTCAGACTATGGTGATAATTTGAGGAATTCAAGGTCTAGATTCCCTGACTTTAACCTGTTTGACCAACACACTGACATGAAAAATGTACATCTAACATAGGGACTCGTATTTGCATCACATGTAGTCTTCAAGGAGGCACTAAAGGAGTGGTGTATTAGACTGATATTTCAATTCCTGGCAAATTGGAAAATGTTCATTTTTTGGTTGGAACTTTATTCCCTTATTGGGAGACAGACATCTTTTAGTGTTTATTGCATTTTTTAGCTTAATATATGAATCAAAGCGATTGAATAAGGTGACATTGTTAGTGTTAGCTAAGGAGAATGATTTGATTCCCAATTTATATACCTGGTAGTGACTTAATGCAAACCACAATGACTTACGCAAGTCATATATTGGCCTCTTCCTGATAAGAGAAATTTCCACTATTTTCTTGATAATTTTTTTTAAAAATATTTCTCATGAGCATAACAAAGAATATGGATTGATACATCAGTATTTCAAGCTATAAGCTTTTTTAGGAACCCATATATTTATGGAATGCCATTAATTGCATAAGTTGAACATTACATAATTGTGAACATTTTTATATTACATTACATAACAAACCCTTCTTTTGGCAGCCTCTATATTGAAGCTTTCTTGAAGTTCACTTGAAGAAATACCAAGGATTTTGCATCATTCAGTTTTCATTGTTGGCATAAATATAAATAGAAAACCGTGACCATATGTGTGCCATAAAAAATGGATTTGAAATAAGCTAGGATGCATGATGTCCATACCAAAACCCAATATTACGAACAAATTTCAAATAACAATAGAACAAAACTCTACAAGATACATCTACTGTTGAAGTAAACATGTAAGAAGTACAAAGTACAAGCTTAATTTGGGCATCTACAAATAAGAATATTTGCAACTGGAGAAAGCTCAGGTATCCAATTTTTCATTGAAAGAACTTTGTTTGTCGAGAAGCCGTCTGAATGATCCTTCTCTTGCTAGACCTTCAAGCATAGTTCTAGTTTTACTTGCCACAGTGATCTCCAATTTCCCCCTAACTATCTTATCTTTGGACAAAATTCCACCAATCAATTACCTATCACAATCCTTGCATTCAATTAGAAAACCTCAATTTCACCAATACCACTGTCAAAGTGAGCTAAATTTGATGAAATACATGCAGATGGCCTTTTTATTTTAAGTGCAAGTATCAAATTTGTCCAACATGATACTTGCATAATATAAGCAAGAACCGACAAAGATTACTCACTTAACACATTTTTATTAAAAAAACCAAGAAGGAGATTTCTCCATAGTCTCATATTTACGGTAATTTCAAGTCTCAAATTTAATGTTTGTTTCATTTGTCATTTCCATTAACTTCTATGAAACCAACACACAAAAACCCCAACCCAAAAATTAAATCAAAGCAATAAATTCCAACTGAAAAAAAGAGAGTACTTAAAACTTTGAAATAACAATACTTGCATTGGAAAGAAAGGAGGAAAAAATACCAAGGGCGAGAGGTTGTGATAGTGGTGGGACCAAGAGGGCAAGTAGGACAAGAACAGCGAGACAACAGCTAGATAAAGAACTTGACACCGTGTTGTGGTGGCTCTAATTCTACATTTCTCTCTCTCTCCTCTCTCCGCCGCCGGTCAAACCTAGGTTGTTCTTCTTTCTCCGTTGGGTTTATTTATTTATTTTTTATGGTAAGATCCGTTGGGTTTCAATTTCATGGGATGAGTTTATATTTTAAAGTTACACGTGACTATTTCGTTATCACATTAACAGGAGACCAGCGGAAGTATTAATTTGACAGTTGTGTAAAGTTTAAGGTGTAAATTGGCCAATATAAAAGTTAAGAGGGTGTCTTGGCCACTAGTTTAAAGTTTAGAGAGTGTATGGGCATTTGTCCCCAACATTTATATTGACCTCCTCCATTGAATCACTCTCATCTACAAAAATGAAAGATAAGTTATAATGTCACAGTGTACTGCAAAAGAAAAAAAAAATTGTCAATTTAAGAAACATAAGATCTTAAAGTACGTCCTATGAAACACACATGAACATAATGTTTTCATATATTGTGAAACAAATTAATACATCCAATGCGTGCATGTCATAGATTAGGAAAATTAAGTACTCTCTCTATTTGTTTTGCTTTGCTCCCCCTTGTAAGAGGAAATTAATGTATATTATTACTATATTTCTGTAAATGGTGAATTTACACGTTCTTTTTGTGAGAGAGCTCCTAATAATTACTCTTTATCATTAAATCAAGACACTATTTAGTTTTCAGGTGTAGGTTATTGACCATGAAAAGAGAGGATTATTTTTAAATAACCTCTCACAGTCACACTAGAAGTAATGCAAGTAATTCGCACAGTTCCCACGTGCTCAAAGCAACACCTGCACAACACAGAACAAAAAGATCTTAGGAGAGTACCAGTGTGGTATTGGCCAAAGACCCTTCGAAGGTTAAGTTAGAAAACTTTACACAACTCTAGAGTGCTAGAGCTGGGGGGGAATTATGCGTACCTTATTTTTTGAGAGCTTTGGGTTTTTATAGTGGTGTAGAGCCGACCTCCGTTTCTTGCGTAGGAAGGTGTTTCCCTAAGGGAAAAGATCATCACAAATGAGCGTATTATATGGGATCGTTCTCATATTGGGATTCTTTTGACTAGGTTTAATCGTGGGACGCAAGTTCTATCCATTTAGGACTCCTTGGAGGTCATGTGGCCTTGAGATCCGTCCACCTTGTGCCCATGTATCTTGGATCCGTCCATGTAAAGAAACTAACCATCAGGTCTATTTAAATGGATATGTCATCCCCAATTTTATACTCTTCAATTGCCCCCTCACTTCGGGGATCCATCGCCTCCCTTTAATGGACCTGTGGAGTGACGATTCGACTCATCTTCTAAGAGGCACGCACAGACAGACAAGCTAGCCTAGGGTCATTAATGACATAGGGACACATTGTGTTTCTTCAGTGGTTATTCTTTTGGAACGAAGCATCCTTTCGTCTTTCGTGCCATTCCCTCTATATAAACCTGCTCCTTTACCTTACATTTTTCACTTTCCTTAGCGAATTTATGATAAGAGCACTACTATCACCTTTGACAAACATGTATACCGTCTACTTGGTGCATCCGTCCTCTACACCTTTTTTGATACTCATCTTCAACTGGTAAGTACTCTTCACCCACTGTTGAATTTTTGTCATTTTTGACTTTGCACACCTGTCGTCTATGTAGATCCGTCAGTGTCTTAAGGTTTACCTGTCATATGTACGTGACAAATGTCTAGTGCGTTAAGTAACCAATCATGTGTCAATGAGGAGGCAGGCTATGATGAGGTGTCCCCGTCAGGTCAAAACAACCCTAGCACCTCGAGTGAAGAAAGGAATCTGTCAGCCACCACACCTTCCACAAGGGATGAGGATTTGGACACGAGTAGGTCAGGGGATGACTCTACTGATGGCCTAGTTGGTGCCGAACCCCCAACCCAATTCGTCATAGGTCCTAATGGACTTAGGGAGTTTATAATACTACCCTTGTGGATGGTCAATGACTTCATTTCTACCATCAAAGAGTCACACTTCAACACGCTTTGGGAGAAATTCCAGATACCTAAGAACATACCCCTTCGTCTACCTTACAAGTCAGAAAAGTGTTTTTATGAGGGCGTCGAAGGCATTGAAGTCTATGAGCAAATGCTGAAGACAGGGCTCAAATTCCCATTGAGCGCTCTCCACCGTCGCCTTCTTCAATACTTAGGGTTGGTCGTCACACAGATTTCTCCAAACCCCTGGAGGGTTTTTCTTAGTGTGGAGGTTTTGTATGGGGCCATGTTTGACAAGGCGCGTCGGTTGATGGTGGAAAATTTTTTCCACTATTACCATCCAACTGAGATCATCCAATTCAAGGGCATGTATGGTTTTGTGCTCAAGAGCCCGTTGCTACGGCTAGTATGTGATACCCCTGACACCAACAGGAACTGGAAGAGTCGTTATTTTTTCATGGAAGGTGACGAGTGGATGTGTCATCCTGGTGACAATGAGTACATGCTCATCAACAAGACATGGGGCATAATGCCCCCGTCTGGTATGCGTTTGCCTGCATTTAGCTCCTTAATTGTTTTAACTTTTACTTGTTACTCTAACCAACTTCTTTTGCAGCTCGGGATCGTCCACA
This sequence comes from Quercus lobata, assembly GCF_001633185.2. Lineage (NCBI taxonomy): Eukaryota > Viridiplantae > Streptophyta > Magnoliopsida > Fagales > Fagaceae > Quercus > Quercus lobata. The sequence continues at coordinate 7,910,334 of NC_044911.1, read as the reverse complement.
AGTTTCACTTGAATAGTGGACCTTTTTGGAGAAAATTTTCAAAAAAACCAAGTTGTCAGAGAGGACGTGGGCTAAGTTAGTTAACTTAGATACTCTCTTCTAGTATTGTGACAGACCAAAACCCACAGCTGCTGCCCGTTGATACGACCATCAAGTTTGTAAACGTAAGTCCGTTGCCCAATACTTTTGGTTTCATTTTGTTTTTTCATTATCTAACCCCACATATCCGTCCACCTTTGTGTTTGTGTAGAAATGGAAGACAGCAAGAGAAGGGCCTACATCAAGCAGCAAGCTACTTTGAAGAAAAAAACAAGAGGGGAGTCAACCCCTTAAGGGTCCGGCTAACCCATCTGCCAAAAGGAAGCAGCAAGAGAAGACTAACCATCTTCCAAAGAAGCGCAAAACTGTCCTTGAGCACGTCATGGGGTTGAAGGTTGAGACCAAGAAGATGGTCACTTCGCTTGGTCCAAGAAAGGGTAAGGGATTCATGATGGGCCCTATCCCTGTCATTGAAAAACCATCTGTCCTCCTATGTGAGGATTCTAAGTATGCGTTGGAGCAGCTCTC